>NW_026695412.1:0-114437 GCF_029851405.1 Lichtheimia ornata | reverse complement strand
TGTGAAGGTACGTAAGTAAACAGCATCCAATAATGAAGGTGTGTCAATGTATGCATCACATTTGCATGTAGAAGAAAGTCGAGCTGCATAAACCAATTTGTATATGTAAAAAGATACATATACATATTGAATGAGTCACTCATCCTGAAACTCAATGGAGGGATCTCTTCACTTTTTCTCTTCTCAAGCTCATCCCACTTCCCACTCCTCCTTATTGTATCACAAAAGCCACGTACTTCTTGCATGACCGATACAGTAACCGGACCACCTTTATTATTCCATCTTCCAAGCAATAGTATGTAATCCACAAGCTAGCAACCTCCAACAAGCGTGTAATAAATAAACAATGCTTTATTTCATCTAGCTACTGTATCTTGCTACTGTACATTGCCACCACCATCGTCGTACGTAGTCGTCCTCCGTCATCATTCCTACTCGTACTCGTCACCAGTCGTCAATCTCATCCATCACACCAACATCCAAAAATACACAAGTTGAAAAGAATGGGATCTTGCAGGCTTCCTTTTGAATCTCGTTGTCGTCATCATTGTCATTGTTGTAGATGGGGTGATCATCGTAATCGTCATTGTTGTGAATGTGGAAATCATCGTAATCGTCGTCTCTACAAGTAAGAAAGCAGGCAAGTTAGACCATCTGGTACCGGAATGATGACGATTTGGTATACCGTTAGGTTATCCTCTCTAAGGAAGAAAGCAAATCAGAAGGAATTCACAAACCAAATCACCACCATACGAGCAACGTCGGGCGATCCCTTGTTCTTGAGAAAGCACTGCACGAATCACGCAAGGCCAGTTCGATCCATGGCAAGGAAGGACATCACTTACGTAGAGTCCAGGCTCATAGCTGTCCTCATTCATCCTCTCCAAAGAAAGAATGATCCCCAATCCAATCCTTCCAATCATTTCCCACCTCATGGAAAGAAATCCTCAAGGGAAAGAACGAGCCTATCACGAGAAGAGCGTGTTGGTTAAACACATTCACAAGCTGTTGCAAATCCCCTTTTACCTCAACACGGTGACCATGCTCTTCCAAAAACCCATCGTCGTTGACCCATCACCTCAATGCAGGCCTATAGAGTCCTGGACGCGTTCCAAGAAGCTTTTCCAGCACACTTGGCTAGTGCAGAGCGACGCAGCGACCACTTGGTACAGGCTGGGACTTGAACCCAAAGAGATGATGATGATGCCCCAAGTTGCATTGCCTGACCAAAGAAACCTATTCAATTCATTATTAGCACACACACACACACACAATAAACACCCTTTTCATTGTTTATTTCATTGTACTTGCCTTTTCCATATACACAAAGACCCGTTGTTGTTGGTTACTGGAAACCGAAAACCGTGGTGTAGTATAGTTGAGCCGAAACAAAACGCCAAACCAGCCAACGTCTTGAAACCAAACTTGCCCTCTATACAAGCTGACGCGTCAATGGAACCAATTCGGCTGCAACATTGGACTCTGAATGTACCTGTTGACACCAAGCATAGAGCGGGAATAGCAACGAGCAAAAGGAAGCAACAATATCGCCATGGCAACCACCAACCACCCACCACACTCATTCCCTAGCACTTGGGCACACTCCCTCCCTGACAAATGCATGTTCAGAACTGTATTAATACCTCACAACCAACAAGAGCACTCTTTAATAACACATTACCTTGATTGGAATGTCGTGAATGGGGTAAAAGCAGAGGAGGGAGAAAGAGAAGAGAAGCGTTGTCTCAAGTCGTGGAGCTACCGTTCCCAAGTTTAAATCCCCTACTTGCTATTACACTGAGGCCACTCAATGACCCTATACACACCATCCACCCAAACACACAACTCACTCATCCTTATCACACCCTCTTCCTCAATGATAGTTAAGAGATACCTTCAAATAAAAGGAATGAACTTTACATGTAGCGAAGGGTGTGTGCCATTTTACACTTTAGGTGATGATGATGATCCAACAACAGCCATTGCCTTACTGCCAGGTTAGCTTGAATCAAGAAAGTTAAATGATGGGCATGATGGGCTGGAGCAAGACAATCGTTCGTATGCATTGGATTGGACAACAAAGGTGAATGGGAGGAAGGGGCTATTAGTTGGCAGTTTACAAATAACTTTGCAATTTGATTCTTCTGATATTGGATGATGTTTTGTGTTTGAGTGTAACTCAACCAAATCCTCTCGGATCAAGAAAGTTGAAGGATGGGCATGCTGGGCAGGAGCAGGAGAATCGTTCACATGCATTGGATTGGGAAACAAAGCTGAATGGGAGGAATGGGCTATCAAGTGGCAGTTTACAAATAACTAACCAAATAGATTTTTCTGATTTTGGATGATACTTCTGTGTTTGAGCATAAGTCAATTAAATCCTCTCGAACCAAGAAAGTTGAAGGATGGAGATGATGGGCCGGAGCAGGGGAATCGTTCATATGCATTGGGTTGGACAACAAAGATGATTGGGAGGAAGGGCTATTAGCTGCCAGTTTAGGTATAATGATGCATTGATCAATAAGGTCTGGCATTGTGGTTCTTTACACAAAAACGCCCTTCCGCACCTTTGACTCTAGTAGTGTCCAGCTACTCGACAATGAACAAAGACCACCTTTCATATAGCATCATGATAAAAGGTAGCATACAAAACCGCCATGACGATGGCTACGAGCGATGACCATGGTGGCCAAGAGTTTACTATGTACATACTCAGTGGGACGTAGCTAACTAAATGTATGCATGTACATCTCATCCAATAATCACTGCTCGCTCAATGATCACCATAGACATCAAGAAGAAAGGAAAACAAAGACGCTTTTGATTGTGTGTTATTTACATATTTGTGCGATGCATAATAATCACGCAAAACGCACACAATGAAAGTGTATTGTATTCATGCAAGAACGCTTTTTGTGTACAAATAGGGTGGGGGGGTGTCATGTTGTGTCATTATCTTCTTCGCGCTTCCGCTTCATGCCCAATTGATCTTGAAAGGTGGCAGATGATGGTTGTGGTGGAATGGGTAATCCTTTGTCTCTACAACATTCTCTACAATACCATGGATCGATATCAACCTCGTAATTGGCAATAGGTGGCTCCGCACATAATTGATGAATGCCGAGATTGCAATTGTCGCAATAGAACATGTTGTTAATGTTGTCAATGATATCCGGTATTTGGCACACTTTGCACACTGTGTCATCCACATCCATTTCATCGTCGTATTCAACATCCTCATCCAGCAAGTAATCTTCCATGGTAATCACGCCACCTTCTTGTTCGGTTGGTGGATTCTCAGTAGTAGCAGCAGCAGCAGCAACCATTGTGCCATGCAATGATTGATCGACGAGTTCTCGGTTGGAATAGAAAAGGTATACAGGTCGGTATACACGAGATTGATCGCTTGGTTCTAGTACGCCTGATCCATCATCGGTTGGTGTTGTCACTCCACGAATATCAGCTAATGCCTGTGAAGAATGTATCCTTGTCTCTGCCGGCTTTGAGTCGTCATTGGCTTTGGCTTCAGAGATGACACGCCATACGGTGCCAGCATCATTGTAAATGTAGTCACGGATATAAAGACACCATTGCTCACCACCATGCACAGCTTGCATACTATCATCGTATCGTCGCATCAGTGCACCCATCAAACTGTAGTCAGCTGCCACACGTCGATGTTGTTCCAAATGCTGCTTTTGTTTGAATCGATCTCGTGCAAATTGCTCCAATCGTTTTTCAACAAGTTGACCAAGGCCTGCTACTTGGGATGAGGAGGCTGAAGATGATTCTGGTCCTGGATGTCGTCCTTCAAGGTATTTCATTGTGCCGCATAAAATTGAATCGATAGGGATGGGAGCTTTCTAGTTGGATCATGCCATACTTTATTATATTGCCATTCATTGTTACTCGATACATAGATCCATCCACATACCTCATGATAATAAAATAATCGCTTGTCCTGTAATGATGCCACATCTTTGGCGTACTTGATCTGCACTGCACCGCGTCTTGCCTATAAAAAGAGCACGCTCAATACAAAAGTAAAGCATAGACAACCCACTTGTATATATACATACCTCTTCTGTTAGCACTTGTATATGCAAGTTGACAGGCTCACTCTTATCCACTGGATACGCGAGATCAAGACGATCCCAGTCTTCAAGAGAACCCACTGAGAGATCTTTCCACCACCACGAGTCTAATTGAGCGAGTGTTGGACCTGACGATGTGCTCGATTCGTTTGTAGACGCTGCGGGTGTGTTGTTGAGAGATTGTGCTTGATGTAAGCAGAACCGAAGTAAGCCGTCCAAATCCGATGTCTCGCCATATTGTTGTAGACCAGCGACAAGGATCCGAATAAGGGAATCGCCAGGGTTGTCGAGGTAATGTTGTGGAATCACATACAGCTGTAAAAGTATACGAGCAAGAAGTACACGGGGGATGCTACCCACGGCGAGTCCTTCCATAGCATAGGCAAACCCGAGAGGTTGTATGTAAGGAAAGTATTTAAAGCGATGGTGTTGCAGGAAAAGGTGTGTGTGTGCACACTCATATTTGTATGTATTTCATACCCAGATGAAATTGACTTATGCGGCTCGTGCACTGAAGAAGAACCTTGTCTTGGTGGTTCCTGTATTAGCTAATCCATATATGTTATCTATTGTTGTATCAAGATCCGCCATGGTCAACTTTTTTTTATAATGAAGCCCTGTGTTTTAAGTACATTCTCTAAAGATGTATGGGGGGTTGGGATGCCTCTTGATGTTTACAAAATGGGTGAATGAGTGGTACAGTTATGAAGAGAATAAGGGTGGTGTATGATGGTTTGTGTATGGTGATCGGACGTTACTCTTTCTTTGTGTTCTTTTTGGATAAAGGAGGACCGACAGGAGGTGGAGCAGTGGATGGATATTGTTGATGAAGAGGTGATGCGAGAGGAGCAGCAGCAGGTGCAGCGTCAGCAAGGCCTACTGACATGGCTGCAACATTAGGTTGGGGTGGTAAAGGTGTAGTCGTCGTTGTAGTGGTAGTTTGTGGAGGTGGTGAAGGCGTTGCTGCTGCAGCTGCTGATGTTCGGTAATTCATGCCAATGTTGCTATGTTGAAAAGCTGGTGTATAAAAATAGCCCGTTTGCTGTTGAGCTTGATTCATTTTGATGCGTGTACGTGCTCCAGATTCAGATTCCACTTGAACACATACTTCCTTGAGACCATCAATATGGCTCATCAAGAATTCAGAGACGCGTCGTCGTACATCTTGAAGGTCGCTGCCATCTTTAGCTTGGATATGAATCGATCCCACCATCGTCTCCGCTTCATTAGGCCAAAATCGGGGCTGATGCACACTTGCAATGCCATCCAATTGTCCAAGCTCGTTCAAGGTACCCTCCACCTGATACACTTTGTTGTCCTCCAATTCCAACATCAATACTGCACCCGATTGCTTGATAAGGGGGATCACTGAAAGCACAATAAGGATAGCAATAAACAAAGATGCAATGGGATCAAAGCCGGTCCATCCGAACCATTGGATCAATAATGTCGACACAATGACGCCCACAGATCCAAGCGTATCAGCAAGAATATGCAAAAACACACCTACCACATCTATTTAGTCATCTCCACTTGAAATTCCTCATCTGCTTGATCCAAATTTACCTTGCATATTTGCGCTATGACCATGACCATGATCGTGTCCATGATGATGATGATGATCGTGTCCACCATGACTATGGCCGTGTGCATGTCCGTGATTGAATGCAAAGATACCCACGAGATTGACAACCAAGCCGACAAAGCTGACGAGTAATAATCGTTGCGTGTTCATTTCTGGGGGATCAATAATACGTTCGATACCTTCGACGACAATGGATACTGAAATGAGAACAAGGAATACGCCGTTAAAGTAGGCTGCCACCGTTTCGATTCGATTGTATCTACCCAATGCCCCATGCCCATGTTAGATCAAAGCCTTTTTCAGGTACCACATGGATACTTACCCATAAGAATAGCGTGGGTTAGGCGGCCATTTACTCATGACAGATGCGAAAAGACCTACAGCAAGGGCCAAGCAATCAAAGAACATGTGGATGGCTGTAACCAGGGGTGGGGCAAGTAAGTAACCATGGATAAGGTAAAATAAGCGACGCTATCCCATACCATCTGAAATAAGGCCTAGTGAATTGGTCCAAACGCCGTAAGCAAGTTGAACAAACATGTATGAAAGGTTGAGGAGCAAAAAGTAGAAAATCTGCTTTGAGTCTTGATTGTCAAGAATGATGCTGAGGGAGTGCTTGATGAAGCCAACAACGGACATGGATGAAGTGTCAAACGCCATGCTCTTTCCATATCCCAACTCGGCCGAGTCAGCGTGGGTCGGCAAGTCGAACACCGATGAAGAAAACATGTTCAAACTGGCAATGGAGGGGGGAGAGCAAAGAAGCCGCGTTACGACGACGTCCTGTTAAAAGTGATAATGGCAGTAGCTGCTGCTATTTTGAAACTCACGCACCACCACGGTTGCCACGTTCACGCTGATTTCTCCACATCCTTGTGCAACATGAGCATTAGCATTGATTGAGAGATGCCTTTATCTACTAACAATATTCCCTGTACAATAATGATATGATTTTATGCAATGGTACCCTAAATGAAGTATTCGATCTGATTCTCTTGCTACATAAAAAGAAACAACATCTCGTTTTAATGGGATTGCTACACATGTTGATATGATATGGACGCTGACCTTGAGTTGTGCTTGTTGTGGATTACGATCGTTTTCTGGTGCTGCATCGAATACATTGAAGAATCTTGATCCATCTACTCCCACTTCCAATATAGAAGCCAAGTTGCCGCATCTGTAACAATAGTTGGGTGCTGACCAGACCGTTGAGAGCTTATCATTGAATAACACCTGGTCAAGTAATTAGTAAATCCATGTCTGCTAATCCTTCTTCATCTCCTCTCCTATGTACCTGATATCCTGCATTACACAGCTGATGTGCTCGTAAAATATGACTCATGTTGTTCATATGAAGGAATCGATCAACCACAAGCGTGCCGAATGTATATCCCGCCCCGCTATTAATGATGATATGAGTTGCTGCTATTGTCATGGCATCACCATCCCCTGTACCTACCGAGCAGAAATGGCAAACTCTTCCTTGTCAGGATCCGGATCAGACCATACCAAATCAGCCATTGCACCTTCATGGGGTATTTCTAGGTAGCGATGTAAGTGATCCTTCAATCCTTCCATGAACGTTTTTACTCTACCTCGAAATCGATCAATGACCTTGATTTGATCCAAGACATGGATGGTGGGTGATAGACCTGCAGGAACCAATGTTAAAATCTCCTCCGAAAATGGAAATGGCTATATCCGCATGATCCAAACATACCACCATGTACACAAAAGATGCTGTTATCAATGACCACCGATAACGTTAAAAAGTCAAACATGTCGGTAAAGTATTGCCATACGCTATGGGATCCATATTTCCGCACACACTCGGTATAGAATCCATATGTCTAATATGCATACGTAAGAAAAAAAAAGGTCCCAAATAGAGGAGGGAAAGCATAGTAGTACCTGGGTCACCGCCCTGGATTCATGGTTACCACGCACAAGCTGTACGCGATCGGGGTATCGTAATTTGAGGCATGTAAGTAAGGAGATGGTTTCGACGCTGAATAATCCTCGATCCACATAATCGCCTATCGTACATGCAAATGAATGAATGCCCTTACATCCCCATCATACAAGTTACATACCAAGGAATAGGTAATTTGTGTCTGGACAATAGCCACCAATGCGAAATATCTCAATCAAGTCATAGTATTGCCTTAAAATCCAAAAAAAGACGATACATAAGCGCACTTCATCGACCAAGTTGTACTTATCATATAGAAGCTTACCCATGGATATCGCCCACTACTGTGACAGGTGCACCGATATGAACAACGTTGCTCTCACGCATCAAGAGTTCTTTGGTTCGTTCGCAAATCTCCTTGAGCACGCATTCAGCCAAGAGTTGCTTTTTGTATAACCGTTCAAGGCACGCGTCGAGATCGAGATTGACCATTGGGATCGCTGTTGTGGTGTGTGAAAGATAAACCAATCAAGGGGTTGAAGGTCAATGTAGATGAGATAGCGAGAATGGCGATCCTGAAAGGAGGGAAAGGGGGGGGGGGAGTGCAATAAAGAACAGAGGGTGCAAGAGAGAGAGAGCAAGACTGTGCGTGTGGTGGATATCAGTTGATTGATCATCATACTGGGAGGGTTGACGACCGCTATGCATACTCCGATAACTGCCATTGATACCTTACTCCAAGCTGTGGGTTCAACATCATGCTAGGTCACGTGTACACTACGTTCTATTAAAAGACACATTCACTGGTATCTGTTATCCTACTTGCTTATCTAATACATGTAAAGAGGAAAGGGCATCTTATTTTGACTATCGTTACCCATTTCTTTCCTGCGACATCATCCGCTATACGTATTACTGTATTGGTTGATCCCCTCCTAAGAATTTGATTATGGAAACAAGGTGATTAGCGCTGTGAAGATTTGGGTATGCATTAAGCCTGATCTCTTACATTAAACGATCGACCCAAATGAAAGTGTGCGTTGTTGTTGTTGAAATCAAAAGAAAACAATGAAACACCCAGGCTAGTTGGGTAGGCAATGAAGTGAGAAGCCCCCTTATATGGAAGATCTTTTTCGATTAAAGGTAAGAACTTGGTTTAAATACCATTCATGTTCATGGCGTGGGACGTGATTTCGTTGCAAACAAACTCATGCTATAAATGTAACTTCTAAAGTGGTCATTTTGTTGGGATTATGTGACAGCAGGATGCCGTCAATGTAGGGTAAGGATGTGCAGCATCGTATTTGTATGATCAGCATTGCAATGTTGGGAGTCTTCCCATTTTAAATGAGGAGTCATAGCTCAATAAACCACTTGATCCATTATGCACGTCTTATTGTCATGTGCAAAAGAGTAGGATTGGTAAACACAGATATACCCCACACACACGCACGCCGCTAGCTGAGTTACTATGTTGAGTAATCACATTCACTTGATTGAATCGGCGAGAGGAGGGATTGGTGCAACTCAGGCTTTCTCTCTTTCCTTTGACAATGACTAACGACGATTCCAACCAATCTAATGGCACATTGCCTGCACAACCTCCTACTCCTTCTACACCACAACAGGCACCAACAGATACAAAGCCTACACCTCCTCCTCCTGCTACTACTACTACCACCACCACAACAACAGCCAAGCCAGCGGTTCCCGCCCCAGCACAAGCACCACCAGCAGCAACTAATGATCCCTTACGAGAGGACATGTTGAAGAATGCTGTGTCTTTCCTTTCTTCACCCAACGTACGCTCTGCTGATACCGCCAAGAAGGTTGCATTTTTACGACAAAAGGGTCTCACTCAACCTGAAATCGAAGAAGCTTTCAAACGTGTTGGCGAGAGTGGTGCTGCTGCTACTACTACTACTGCTACCACCACCACAGCTCCAGCATCAACAGTGGTACGATCACAGGTAGGTAAAAGTAGATGGATCATGTGATTTTTTATTCAAGTTGGTTGGTTGGTTGAATAGCCTGTTGCAGCACCAAGCCGTCCCCCTGTTCCTCCGCGAGTACATACTCAAGTTGTGTATTATCCTGTACCTCCCCCTGAGCCAATGCCTTTGCAAAAACTCGTCGGCCTTGCTGTATTATTTGGATTTGGTGCTGTGGGTCTCTCAGCTGCAATCTTGCGTGTGATCAAGGTAAAGCTTAGAATCAATGAATGGAGGTCCGTGTACTTACATATATACACATCATTGTAGTATTTTATTCGACCCATCTTCAAGTCCATTGCCGACTATCAGAGCAATCGTTACAAGGAAAGAAGCGTTGGATTCAAATCATTGCATGAGAAGCTCTTGAAGGAGGCTGGAAAGGATAAGGAGGGTGATGATCAAGAAGAAGAAGGTGAAAAAGAAGACAACCAAGAGAGCAAGGAAGGAGAAAAAGAGGCTTCGACCACGCCCAGCAAACCTTTGGATCAATTGGGTGAGAAGCATCAAGTCATGTCGGATACGCTTTCACGTTTGGTGAATATGGCTCAAGATCGTGTGCAGGCACTCAAGGACAATAAGCCATATAGCGGTTTGCGTGATGGGTTGTCAAGTTTGCGATCGACGCTCGAGGATTCAAATGATACCTACTCTTCTTATTCACCTTATGCATCGTATGGATTTGGTCGCAGCTCAGGCTCTCAAGATTCACCTGCTGTGCAAGGATTCAAGAGCGAGATCCGTAGCTTCAAGGGCATGTTACTCAACCGCCGTAATTTCCCTATGGTAAACACAAGTCGACCTTCTTCTCCATCCACTGCCACTGCCCAGTAAAAAGTTTTACCCTATTTAACCTAGAATTGTCCATGTGTGTGTGTGTGTGTGTGAATAATACTTTTATCATGTTGAAAAAAGATGTTTATTGGAATCAATGGAGGGAAAAGGGGAAATGGGCATTGTTAATGCCATGAGCATCGGAGCAACTTGGTCCCCATTGCTGACATAGCGCTATTCCCCCCAATTTTACATTATCAAGGCACCCGCCACTCTCTCTCTCTTACTTTCCAATAATGAAGTTGATAGGCTTAACAGGCGGTATTGCTTCTGGTAACTATTCAAGAGGAAGAGTCCCTCTCCCTTTTTATTCACCCAATGTCTTTTCAGGCAAATCGACTGTGTCTCGACTCCTCCAAGAACATGAGATCCCCATCATTGATGCTGACAAGATTGCACGTCAAGTAGTAGAACCTGGTCGTTCTGCCAACAAGCTTATCCGCAAACACTTTGGAGATGATGTTTTTCTTCCTGACGGCAATATTGATCGACCGAAACTCGGCCAAGTGATATTTGGAGACCCTGCTAAGCGAAAGGTCTTGAATCAATGCACACACCCAGCAGTACGCAAAGAGATGCTTAAGCAAGCGTTCCTTTATTGGATCAAAGGCGCCGATGTGGTGGTTCTTGATGTTCCTTTGTTATTTGAAAGTGGGATGGATAAACTTGTGGGTACAACAGTGGTTGTTTATTGGTAAGCATTTCAAACTATCATGCAAGAAAAAGATGACTAAATCTATCTATATACCTACTAGCTCTGAAGTATTACAACTACAACGATTGATGAAACGAGATGGGATCAATGAGGATGCTGCAGCACAACGTATACGATCACAAATGGCCCTTAACGACAAGGTATCCAAGGCTGATGTGGTGATTGATAATTCCAGCGACCTATCTCAATTAGAAGTACAAGTGAAGAACCTCATTCAGCGTATTCGACCCTCCACATTGACATGGATGCTTGAGTATGTCGGTCCTCCTGCTATCATTGCTGGTCTTGCTGTAGCTGCCAAGTTGTATTTACCACGAGTATTATTGTATGTGGGTGATGTCATTGCAAAGAAACGGGCTGGTCTCGCATAACGAATAAAGAAATGGATACACGCACACACCGCACAAAGGGATTTCTTTTGAGTGAATTAGACATCCGCTGTATTTTACACCTCTTCCTTTTACACTTACACTTACACAGCTCCGTTCAATATGGTACATTGCAAACCAAATGACGCTAGATTGGCTCCCATGCTTACATCCATACTCGATTCATAGACTACCGCCGCTCGTCCAACTTGGGATCCAGCCCGTGGCAACGATAGCAAAGCACCTAGTTTCCAATACAGCTCTCGCGATCTTGCTGCTCACACAAAGCTCAAATTCAGGCAAGTGTTGCCATGGCGATTCCTACCACCCCCAACCTTGTTTGTATTAACGAGTTTATATATAGACAACCTGGTCAGGGTACCACGGACGAGATTGGTGATCGTGAACGATTGATTGCCGAGTTGCGTTCAGCCGAACAAGAATACTATGAAAACAAGGACAAGGAAGGAGACGACCGACAAGATCAAAAGATGATTGGTGGTCCCTCTGCTGATGAAGTGGATGCTCGACGTCAACAATTAATGGAAGAAGCTGAAAAGATGGCACAACTGGATAAAGATGCAAGTGATAGCGAAAGCGATAGTGGAGGGAGTAGTAGGTAAGTATAGATCATCGATTGGGTTGTATTCGAATGACTTGTTTTCACTGACACATGGCACTTTATAGTGACGAATCGGATGAATCAGACGACGACGAAGACAATACGGCAGAGTTATTAGCAACGTTACAAAAGATTCGTCGAGAACGCGCAGAAGAAAAAGAACGACAGGAACGTGAACGACTTGAACAAGAAGAAGCTCAACGTGAAGAAGAAGCCATGACTGGTAACCCGCTATTGAACATTGGCGATGAAAAGCGAGACTTTAGCGTAAAGAGACGGTAAGAAGGACACTCGAATGGAGATGGGTGACATGTTACTTACCTTTTTCTTTTTACTTAGCTGGGATGATGATGTGATCTTCAAGAATCAAGCCCGTGGTACCGAAGATAGATCCAAAAAGCGTTTTGTTAACGACATGTTGCGTTCTGATTTCCATCGTCGCTTCCTTACAAAGTACATCCATTAAGCATCCCTTTTTACATATCTTCCCAATAAACTCAATTTGTGCTTCATTCATGATGCGTCACTTGTACTTACCATGGAAAGAAGGGATGTATTCTACTAACAAATGTGGATGGATATGGGCTCTCCCGTGTTGTATGCAAAGGATCATTAGTGCTCAACGATTGGTGGTTCGGCAAGATCAAAGCTACAATAACAAAACCGGATAAGACGTTCCTCATTTACTTGACCCATTCATGGCCATGATTTATCAATAGTATGTTCTCCACGACATGGCAGTGATAGATTACCGATTTCTCTTTATACAAGTCTTAAGAAGAATGAGACATTGGATTTTTTTATTTGAAAGTAGTAGACACAATCTTCTAGCAGTGTACCAATTGAACATAAAGCTCGAATACCGCAAAAGCAATAACGCTGTATGATAACCATAGCTTGGGCGATGGGAGCCATACGTAAAAGGAAACGACACTGACATTGTTACACCAAGGGGTGGCACAGCTTTGGGGTCTGATTTATGCCGATGATTGAAGCTGCTGGTGATGGTGGTCCTGTCATTGAAATACAACTGCGGCAACGCGTGATCCTAAATTTGCATTGCTTCCCCGTGTGTTGACTTTAAACTTGCAGTTGCATCATGCAGTTACTGGTATGCTCTTCTCTTCTTCTTCTTCTACACCTTCCAATGACTAACTTGGATCTCACTTGCAACAACCCCCAGAGCAACGGCATTGACGGCGACATTGACACTTGCAAGACACGAAGATCGCGTCGTAATGTTGAACCCATCGATTGGGGATCGCCCAACATGACAACTTTCGGGCCTGAAAACAAGCAAGGAAAGTCTGTATTGACGGATGGTACGTTTCATAGAGTGGTATTGATGGGTCTATCACTGATCCTTTTGCATATAGCCATGTGGATAGCCATGGAGGAAATGTCAACCGTGGAGGAGGATACGATCGAGCAAAAGTGCTTTCACTGGGAAATCGACAATTGGAGCAATTTACCACCTGAGGCGCGTGGACCTGTATTCCAAGTGGGTGGCCATGAATGGTACATATTATTATGATGCGTGTATGTTTTTCATTCATGCTAACATTAATGCATAGGAATCTTCTCTTGTTTCCTCGAGGCAATCAAGGCTTTTTCTCTCATGTCTCCGTGTATCTCGAATTGACCAATGCCAAAGACGCCTATCATCCCAATCAGCATGCATGTGCTCAGTATGTCATTCTTGTATCATCCATGTCCGATCCCACCAACTACTATTGCAAACGTAAGTGATGATGATGATCAATCGACTTTATATGTATACATTCGCTTATCGTACACATGAATGTAGCTGGTTCGGGTCGTTTCTCAAATTACTCAAAGGATTGGGGATTCAATGACTTTTTGCCTCATGAACGCCTGCTCTCATTCAAAGACGATAAGGAACACGTATCAGTACCTTTCTTGGAAAACGACCAAATCCGCTTTTCAGTCATTGTCAACGTGTTGCGTGATCCCACGGGTGTATTATGGCTGACAGACTTTGAAAAGTAAGTGGATCGGATGTGAGCGAGGGTGAAAGCGGCTTTATTTGACATGCCTTGCTCTTTTTCTTCTTTAGCTACGATTCAAGGGAGCATACAGGCTTTGTTGGATTAAGGAACCAAGGTGCCACTTGTTACATGAATTCGCTCTTCCAATCGCTCTATTGCACCAATGCATTCCGCAAAGCCGTCTATCAGATTCCCACCGAGAACGACAATCCTACGGATAGCATCGCTCTATCAATGCAACGTCTCTTTCACAATCTTCAATTCTCAAACAATGCCGTAGGTAAGTCAACATCATCAATCATTCTGTTTTCTCAGGGTGCTTTGTGTTCTAATAAGATAATCCTATAGACACGGTGGAAGTGACAAAGTCCTTCAAATGGAATTCACTGGATACGCTAATGCAACACGATGTTCAAGAATTCAATCGCCTTCTTCAAGACAAATTGGAGGAAAAAATGATGGTATGTACTAGCATCAGGATCAAGGTACAATATTCGCTCATGCTGACAATCGCTATTTCATAGGGTACTCCCGCGGATGGTGCTATCAGAAGACTTTTTGTTGGACGCATGACAAGCTATATCAGGTGCATCAATGTTGATTACCAGTCAAATCATTCGGAGGACTATTATGGTAAGCAAAGTGTTCATGAGTGCTAAAAGTCAATACACTAAAAGCCCCTCTTTTGCAGATATACAATTGAATGTCAAAGGTTGCAAGGATCTGGAAGAGTCTTTCAAGGACTATGTGGCTGAGGAAACCATGGATGGTGACAACAAGTACATGGCGGGAGACCATGGATTACAAGATGCAAAGAAAGGAGTGACCTTTGAATCTTTCCCACCTGTGCTCCACCTGCAACTAAAACGATTCGAGTATGACATGAGACGGGATGCCATGGTCAAGGTACGTAATGACAAAAGAAAGGTGGGGGCAAGAGCTGGATGAGATTCTTATTGGCTGGTTGATGTATATATGCATAGATCAACGATCGGCATGAATTTCCTCTCAATATCGACTTGGAACCTTATTTGTCCCCAAATGCAGATCGATCATCGCCACATACTTATGCACTACACGGGTAAGAGGTTGAGTAGAGAGGCTCTAATCAAGGTTGTTTGCTTATATCTTCATTCGTTTATAGCGTGCTTGTGCATTCTGGGAATGTGAGCAGTGGTCACTACTTTGCTTTCCTAAAGCCAACCAAGGATGAAACATGGTATGTATATTGCATTGATTCATTGTTGTTACATGAACCTCCTCTCACAATGAATCATGGTGTAGGCTAAAATTTGACGACGAACGCGTTACACGTGCTACGCTTGATCATGTCTTGGAAAACAATTATGGAAATCAGACACCCTTTGGTGGTTATTTCAACTTCCAGACCCTCCGGCGATCTTCCAATGCGTATATGCTGGTTTATATCCGTGAATGCATGGTGGATGATATTTTGGACGCGGTTGACAATTGTGACATACCACAGCATCTATGTAAGTATCGGGTGTGTTTTGATGGCGTTTATGATACTCTCTGCTTATGTAAACATGTGAACAGGGAAACGATTGAAAGAGGAGGAAATGCTATGGCAAGAAGCACAAAGAAGACGAGAAGCTCAACAACTCTACTTGAACGCCAACGTATGTCATTTCAATCTTCAACATTCTCCTACTACTACTAGCAAGTACTCAATCATGCGATTTTTATCCATGTAGGTTTATTCGTCAGTTTCATTTGACATCAATAAGCAGCATGGAATCATCAATGAGCGTCATCCTGGTCCTATCTCGATGTCGATGCCGGTGCGAAAAGATGAGCTGTACCATGACTTTAAGAACGAGATTGCAAAGGGCTTCTATATGCCTACTTCAGAAATCAAGCTGTGGTCGCTTATTACTCGATGCAACAAGACACTTCGCCCCGAGAGATGCATTGACAATGTAGCCAACAGCGATACCAGTAAGTAATTACAACACCTTGGCAACTACATTGCACCCCTTCTAAGTATTGGTGTTTATAGGAGTGGAGGAATTGATGCAATACATGACCGGCGATTCTCTTTCTCTTTATGTCGAATTTACAAAAGAGTATGAACCGATGCCTAGTGCAATTGCACGCCCGTGGCTGTATAGCATGGCCGATGATGAAGACGAAGATCATGATTACGATTTTATCAAGTTTTCGAAGGACACTATCTCCACCCAGCCAAAGGACGACAACCCTATGCTTCTATTCATCAAAAGCTTTATTCCTGAAAGCCAAGAACTACAGTAAGTATTCTATACCTTGCATGCTATACGTGCTGGATGATGACTAATTGAAAAACAAAGCGCTCGAGGTACCATGCATGCTTACAAGCATCAAAAGATCGAGTCTGTCATGGAACGTATACGAAGTTTGGCGTACTTTTATCCTTCGACCCCTTTGGCTCTTTATGAGGTACGTGTATAATGCATACAAACGAACGTTTACAGTATTGAGGTTATTAATGCAAGCTGTAGGAGGAATCTCCGTATGTTGTCAAGGCACTTCAAATAGACTCCACGTTTGGTGAATCTGGTATTGAAACGGGAGACATCATTTGTGTGCAAAAGCAGTTATCAGAACACGAGTAAGTGGCACGAGGTATGATGAATGGAGAAGGGTGTATTGATTTTTATGTATGATTCTAGGATGGAGCATATGCGAGAAAGGGGATTGTGCCCTACGGCTCGGGAATACATCACCTATCTTGCGTACCAAGTTGATGTCACATTGCAGCCGCTGAATGGGCAAGAACAACAGCTCCCGGCGATCACGTTGTCCTTGTCATATACGACGAGCTATGAGGAAATTGTGGAGGAACTGGGCTATCATGCAAGGATGGATCCAAACTACGTGCTACTTTTTCGGCCTGGGCATGCAAAACGAGAAACGCAATGGGTCGCTATTAGACGTTATGAAGGATGCACTTTGCAGGACTTGTTGACTTTTGCCGATCCACAACAACCTTGCTTGGGATATCAATTGCTGGACATCACCTTGGATGAATATGAATCGCAGCGGCTAATCAGCGTCATCATTTGCAAGGAAAACCTAGCCGTCAACAATACCCATACCGTCAAAGTTACCACGCCGAGATCAGTATCCTTTCGTGAGCTTTGGGATCAACTCACATTGGAGTCCAACCATGACCTAACAAACTATACCGGCAAAGTGCGCTTTGTCGTGGCCATCCACCACCGTTTTTACGAGGCCTTTACAATGGATGATTTGATTGCTTACGTTCCGGAAGGAGACAAGTACCAGATCTATGCAGAGGTTGTATTATTATCACTACGACATCCAACAACGTGTACTCATTTGCTTCATCATGTAGCCTATACCGGAGGATGAACAAAACGTGGAACCGGACAATGTATTGATCCCCGTATTTCATTATGATGGCGACATCCACCACAACCACTCGATCCCTTTCCAGCTTATGATTAAAAAGGTAATGCATTGTATAGCAGGGATTTCATTGTACTCATGCAACCAATTTTAGGGTGAATTGTTTTCTGATACCAAAAAGCGACTACAAGCACGAACCGGATTGACCAACGAAGAATGGGGCAAGGTCAAGTGCTTCTTTGTACAAGACGACGTTGTGATAGAAGAATTGAAAGACAATGACAAGCTCTCTGATCGACCATATACTCCACTAAACGAACCAGCCCTCGGCTTGAACCACCCTGAAAGGACATTCAAACCCATATTCCAAAGACCACTTCGCATTCAAGGTTGACCCTACACAGTACATAGGACCAATTGTACATTGCAGATAGCACAATTCAAAGTCAAAAGCATGTAGCTCTTTATATTACTTTTCGATTGCATATAAAACAACAAAAGATTAGCGGTCCGGAATTGCTCGCTTCGCTCGTAATTTTATGTGGAAGGGCTTATCGCTACGAAGCAAAAGCATGCATGATTACGATTTTGGCTGCAGGGTCAACGTGTAACCATATGCGAAAAGTGAAGAGGGAGAGAGGGAGAGAGAGCAACAATGAGCTAATACCAAAAGCGAGCAAGTGACTTGCTCTAACTGACCAAGACATCCATTCTTCAATGCAACTACCAAGCCAAACATTAAATCCTCTACCTCGCTTCATGGGAAAAGATGTATAGATACCGCACCCTTTTTATAGAAATCAAGTACGATGCTTTATGGAGATCATGTATATTCAAAAGACAAAGAAATCCAATGCATGCTATCACAAGCTTCGCGAAACTACCACCAACTCCATAGGTCTTCATACAATGGCTTCATCTCCGCCCGAACCATAAGTTTGTCACTGGATTCTCCGTTGCACTTGCACCAATGAATGAAAACGTTTGGCCATCATTGTGGTGGATTTTCACCTGGAGAGATTCTGTATCGTCATTGACAAGCCCTAAGTATCGTCCATTGAAAGCGGAGATGTCATCAACCTCAACATAACCTCTGGATTTTCTCCCTAGGTAAGCTTCAGTAAGATCCTGAGGTTTTCCGAGTTGCCATAAATTGACGCGAATCGTTTTTCGAATGGTTGGCAAGACAATCTCAGTGAAATAAAGCCGTGGTAAAATGTCAGGCGACGGTTGAAATTCAAGAATAGCCGGGTATCGTGCGGCAGAGACAACAGAAAGTAAAAGACCGGTAAAGACAACGAGGAGACTTGAGAACTTCATCTTGTAGCAGAGAATGAGCTTGATAAGATAGCAAGTACTCGTACTTTTTGGACCTCTTTTATAATTGTCTCGAATGAACACCTAGTTGTCTTACGTATCAACTTCAAGCCAGAGAGCTTCTAGTCACATTATGCTGGCGTTTTGCATTGTAACACACGCATCAGACGACCTGAATTCCTTCTTTGTGTACTGTACCCTTCTCTTTTTCAGCTCCCATTTGACATACCCATTCGCCAATGTCGTCAACCATATTCATCAAGTAAGCTGTTTGCGATAGCTCGGATATTATAGGTTCATTCATACCTTTTTATTCATAAGAGCATTATCAAATGGATATGCTATCGAGCATCTTAGCAGGTCCAAGTGAGAGCAACTTGACTCTAAACAAACATACCATGAAACAAGCTTGCAAGTCATGCCAATGATTGCCATTAGTCGTTTATCATGTAAAGTGTAAAATGGCACACACCCTTTTGCTATACGTGAGGATCATTTCTTTTATGACGATGGGTGGATGGCGTGTGTGGGGTCATTGAATGACCTCAGTGTAATAGCAGTAGGGGGGTTTAAACTTGGGGGACAGCAGCTCTACGACTTGAGACAACGCTTCTCTTCTTTTTCTCCCACCTTTCCTTATCCCATTCACGACATCTCGATCAAGGTAATGTATTACAAAAAAGTGCTCTTGTTGGCTGTGAGGTGTTAATGCAGTTCTGAACATGCATTGTCAGGGAGTGAGTGTGTCCAAGTGCTGAGGAATGAGCGTGGTTGGTGGTTGCCATGGCGATATCGTTGCTTCCTCTTGTTCGTTGCTATTCCCGCTCTATGCTTGGTGTCAACAGGTACATTGAGAATCCAATGTTGCAGCCGAACTGGTTCCATTGACCTGTTAGCTTATATAAGGGCCAAGTTTGGTTTCAAGACGTTGGCTGGTTTGGCGTTCTGTTTCGGCTCAACAACACTACACCATGGTTTTCGGTCTCTAACAACCAGCAGCTAAGGATCTTTACGTCTATGGAAAAGGCAAGTGCAATGAAATAAACAATGAAAAGAGGCGTTTTATTGTACGTGTGTGCTAATAATGAGTTGAATAGGTTTCTTTGGTCAAGCAATGCAACTTGGGGGCATCATCATCATCATCTCTTTGGGTTCAAGTCCCAGCCTGGATCAAGTGGCTGCTGCGTCGCTCTGCACTAGCCAATGTGCTGGAAAAGCTTCTTGGAACACGTCCAGGACTCTAGAGGCCTGCGTTGAGGTGATGGGTCGATGACGATGGGTTGTTGGAAGAGCATGGTCACCGTGTTGAGGTAAAAGGGGATTTGCAACAGCCCGGTTGTGAATGTGTTGGGCCAACACGCTCTTCTCGTGATAGGCTCGTTCTTTCGCTTGAGGATTTCTTTTCATGAGGTGGGAAATGATTGGAAGGATTGGATTGGGGATCATTCTTTCTTTGAGAGGATGAATGAGGACAACAATGAGCCTGGATTTCTACGTAAGTGATGTCCTTCCTTGCCATGGATCGAACTGGCCTTGCGTGATTCGTGCAGTGCTTTCTCAAGAACAAGGGATCGCTCGACGTTGCTCATATGATGGTGATTTGACTTGTGAATTCCTTATGATTTGTTTTCTTCCTTGGGGAAGATCGCCTAACGGTATACCAAATCGTCATCATTCCCGGTATTAGATTGCCTAACTTGGCTGCTTTTTATTTATAGAGACGACCATTACAATGATTACGATAATGATGATGGTTGCGATGATAACGACAACGAGTTCCACAACAATGACGATGATTACGACATCCACAACGATGACGATGATACGGACAACGAGATTCAAAAGGAAGACTGCAAGATTCCATTCGGCCTCTTTACGTGTTTTTGATCTTTACGAGGATGGGATTGACGACTGGTGACGGGTACGAGTATGAGTATGAGTATGAGTAGAAGTACGAATGATGAGGGACGACGAAGACAACGATGGTTGTAATGTAGCAAGATGAAATAAAGCATTGTTTATTTATTACATACACGCTTGGACTTTGCTAGCTCGTGGATTACATTTACTATTGCTTCGAAATGGAATAATAAAGAAGGTCATGTAAGAGGTATATGGCTTTTGAGATACCACATGTAGCACCGATTATTAATAACAGAGGTTATTGAGTGAGTGATGCTGCGGTAGCGTCGACAATTGGGATGAAATTGTATATAGAAGCGACGACGCTGTATGTATGGATCGAATGCGCTTTTAAAGAAGCGGGCGATTGTTGTTTGACTAAGCACGTAAGACTTGAAAGGTGAGGCGAGATCGGCCACCCGTAAAAAAAGGTTGTTGATATGCGAAAAGTAAAGAGAGAGGGAGAGAGAGCAACAATGAGCCAATACCAAAAGCGTGCAAGTGACGTGCTCTAATTGACTAAGACATCCATTCTTCAATGCATCTACCAAGTCAAACATTAAATCCTACACCTCGCCTCATGGGAAAGGATGTATAGATGCCACACTATTCTTTATAGATATCAAGTAGGATGCTTTATGGAGATCATGTATACATATTCAAAAGACAAAGAAATCCAATGCATGCTATGTATCACAAGCTTCGCGAAACTACCACCAGCTCCATAGGTCTTGATCCAATGGCTTCACGTCCGCTCGAACCTTCATGTTTGTAACTGCTTCGTCCGTTGCACTTTGACCAATGAATGTAAACATGTATCCATCATTGTGGTGGACTCTCAACTGGAGATATTCTGTATCATCATTGACAAGCGCTGCATATCGTCCATCAAAAGCGGGGAGGTTATCAACCTCAACATAACCTCTGGATACTTTTCCTGGATAACCTTGAGTAAGTTCTTGGGGGTTTTCGGTTTGCCACAAATTCACGCGAATCGATTTTTCGAGGGCTGGCAAGTCAATCACAGTGAAATAAGGCGTTGGGAAAATGTGAGGTGATGGTAAAAATCTAAGGATGGCCTGGTATCGTTCGGCAGAGACAACAGAAAGTAAAAGACCGGTAAAGACAACGAGGAGACTTGCGAACTTCATTTTGCAGCAGAGAACGGGCTTGATTAGATAGCAAATACTCGTACTTTTTGGACCTCTTTTATAATTTTCTCGAACGAACGCCTTACCAACTTCAACCGAGAGAGCTTCTGGTCACATTATGCTGGCGTTTTGCATTGTAGCACACGCATCAGAAGACCTGGATTCCTTCTTTGTGTACTGTACCCTTCTCTTTTTCAGCTCCCATTTGACATACAGTACCGATGCGCCAATCTCGTCGACCATATTCATCAAGTAAGCTGTTTGCGTTAGCCTGGAAATTATAGGCTCATTCATACCTTTTTATACATAACAATGACGATACCATCTAAGAGCACTATCAAGTGGATATGCTATCGAGCATCTTAAGCAGGTCCAAGTGAGTGCAACTTGGAACCGAAGCTACCTCATTTCCAAGAGCATCTCCGAAAACATTCACAAAGGATGCCAAACAAATGTTTCAAACAAGTTTTTATGTTACATACATCGGAACACGTTCAAATACCCACAAGAGGACCTAAACAAATATACCATGAAGCAAGCTTGCAAGTCATGTCAACGATTGCCGTTAGTCGTTGATGACAAGTAATTGATCATTCAGAGAACGTGTGTAGTAGCCGTCTTATGCAATTCTCCAAGAAGAGGTGAATAGTAGATCTCGCATACATATGCATAAAGCCGCAGTGACAGGATCAATATCCAAAAGCGTAACCATGTTTTGCACCAAATGCCCCTGAAGATGCATGAATGCAACCTAAATCGCATTCAATGGCAGTACATTCAATGCGTGGGCATCCACTCGTTTCCTATAGTCAACCACACCTATACCATTGATAAAATGTCTTCCTTTGGCGAGTGACGAAGAATTGGGCTGCATTTGCATACACCTAGTCATCTGTGTCACTGGGTAACCAGTCTTGCTGATGGGCGTTTTTCGGATCACGAAATGCATTGCGTGCATAAAATATTTACACCTCATTTACCATAGTTAGTCCCCAGGCCGCGTTTTCTTATCGTGCCCGCCAGACCCCGTTACTTTTTCATCGAACCATAAAACCCAATGTTTACACGTTGTGTTGTTCATGTGTTCATGTGTTATAGGGTGTAGCGGGTAGTAAGATGGGCTTTGATGCGGACACCCTATGTTTAAGGTAAAGCCAATTCGTTCCTGTAATCGTAGTGTATCATTGGATTGGTGTGAATTGAGCCAAAGGGACTTTGAATCATTGGTCGGTGTCCGTCAGTCGTAGCTCATTACTGTCATGCATCATTGGGCTGTTGTCATGTGAGAGAAACAGCTCTTTTATTGCTCTAACTTGTTGAGTTAAGCAGCCAAGTTACGATTTCGCTATATTACTTTTGAATCGAATGAATATGAAAGATGGAAAGAGAGTATGTGTACATGTATATGTTGGTGTTGCGTAAGAAAAAGGGGGGGGGATTTGTGGAATGTGAGTGGTAATAGAAAGAAAAATGATGTTGATAGATAATGTGGATGCGTCTATAGAGAGAGAGGATCTTGCTTATGCACGGTCAGCGCTGTTCACATAGTCCAAAGCCTTTTCTTTGACTCGTTCAGCATCTTCTTCAGAGCCATGTTCCTTCTCGTATTGTAGCCATTTCTTGAAAAAGAACTTCATCTTTTTGGAAGACACCTTCATGGATGTGAGACGCTCAAACAATCGTCGAATGATTTCTTGATCTCCAGCCTTGATCTCCATATCCACATAGACACTCCAGATATCAATGCGCTTAGGATAGCTGCTCAGCAGACCCTCAAAGATAGTGCGTCCACGTTCAGGCTCGCCATGCTTGAATTCCATTTGTGCAAATTTGCTGATTGTCTCAACATCTATAAATTGAGAAGGTATAAGTACATGCCGTGGACATGAGCATCCAGCACACTTACGATGATGTTTGGGCAACACCTTGACACAGCGCTGTAACAATTCTCGTGCGCCTTCAACATTGTCATTCTTGAGATAAAACAGACCAAAGTGCGTCCAGAATTTGGGATTTTGGCTGAACTTTTTCAGAGACTCTTCCAACAAGGCTTGTGCTTTCTATAATAAAGAGTAAGTATCCCACACGAAATATTACAACGCTGTTACATGTACTTGCCTCGGTCTTTCCGGTACGTTCATACATCTCGGCCAATTGCATATGCATCTTTTCAGGATCGCAATACACACAAGAGCGCTTAAAGACTTCCTCCAATGATTCATCACTGCCGTAGGTGTTTTCCAAGTTGAGCATTGCCATCCACACGTTCATTTTTTCTTGCTCTTCACGGAAGCTGATGGTGTTCAATGCACGATTACCGATTTCACGTGCCTTTTCAATCTCGGATAGCTGAAGTTGGTATGCCATGTAGTTGATCCAAAGGAAAGATGAATTGGGTGAACCCACAAGGACACGCTCATAGTCGCCAGCGGATTGAGGAGCCGTGGTTGACAATTCAGCTGTCTTATCCTCGACTTGCTTTTCACCACCCTTCTTTTTCTTCTTGACATCTTGCTCTTCGTCCGATTCATCCTCATCATCAGATTCATCCTCGCTATCTTGTTTGGTCTCTTGCAAGTTGCCCGACCAGTCGAAACCTTTGCCACCAAGAGCAGGAATAGCCTCATCTTCATTGTCACTGTCAGAGGATTCATCATCGTCGCCAGCAGCTTCGCCCATGGTCTCATCGATATCACGCACATCTTGCATTTCCTCATCTTCTTGTTGAACCTCGTTTTCCTCCTCATCCTCATCCTCATCCTCATCCTCTTCTTCTTCGGATTCGAGATCATCATCACTGGAAAGTTCATCCATAATATCATCACCATCCTCATCCTTCTTGTCTCCAACACGGCTCTTGTTCAATGCACCTTCGACACGGTTGTTTTCGGTATCAACATGCAAGATCTTGCACTTTACAAGTTGACCAGCAGAGTACAACTTTTGCCAATCCTTGACGAATTCATCCGAAAGGTATCCAATTTTGATGCGTGCAGTAACGTTACGACCAAGGCTCACAAACACACCATTGTTGGCAACGTTGCTCACATAGCCCCAAAGGACTTGATCAGCTTCGATATCAGAGACAGAGTTGATTTCTGGGTTGGCTGTTGCAGGAGGAGTGGCGTCGGGGTTGACACGGCATGAGCGTAATGAGAGATCAAATTGGTTCTTTCTGTAGTTGGTAGCAATGACAGCGTAACGAACCACCATGCCTTCCTTGTAATCACCCAATGGATCGTTGCTGAAGGTATCGACGAGATCAGTGCGGTGAACACGGCCATGGATACCATGGGCAATTTGGATTTGCATTCCTTGGTGACGGGTGATACGTTGCACAAGACCAAGACCCACCATACCGGTCTTGATGCTCTTAACATTGGTAATGCGAGGAATGGCCTTGTCCTTGGATGGCACAAATTCACCCGTATGATGTTGCTTATCCAAACTCACAAGTTCAACAGGAACCAATTGGCCAACGGTATACTCCTTTTGAAAGTTGGTTGCCTTGGCAGCATCGCTTGATGTGAATTGCTTACGGATCAAGCCATGCAAGTGAGCACCCACCACAATATCCACATGCTTCTTGGAGATGTTGGTGACAAAGCCAAGGTAGTGTTCGCCAACCTTGCCCTTACCAACATCGGTCTTGCTGCCGAGCTTGAGTGAGCAATCGATCACCTCCTTGACATCATGGGTACGGGTGATAGGCAAGTAACCATGGCCCTTGGTGTTACGCATGCCCAAAATCTTGACCTCAATTTTATCACCATTCTTGAATTGAGCAAGTGGGTGCTTGAGATCCTTCACTTGAGAGACATCCGTGAAGAGCTCCGTAATAGCAACGCGACCATGACGACCATTGGCAAGCTCGATATTCAATTGCGTATCCTTGACAGCCTTGATTGTGGCGGAAACAATATTGCCAATAGCATACTTTTCAGCTTCTTCCTTTTTGCGAGCCTCCTTCTCTTGCTTCTTGACCTTGCCGACATTGGTCAAAGATGCAATGATGCGACGTTGATCTTGATTGACAGCATAAATATAGGCCTTAACAGTTTGGCCGATACGGAAAGCCGTTGTAAGATTGGCGACACGTGCTTCGGTCATTTGTGATGCAGGTACAAAACCGGTCAAGCCACCATAGAAACGCAAAATAGCACCACTAGGACGAACCGATTGGATGACAGCATGGGTGATCATATCAGACTTTGCCGTTTCCCAACTTGTGATACGTGGCAATGGGCTATCAATCAAAGTTTGCTTGAGAGACACCAAAAGACGGCTATTGTCGACATCACGCTCCAAAACACGACCACGGATCTTGTTGCCAGGCTTGTATTTGAGTTCAGGTTGCTTGAGAGCTGTATCAGCATAGTGGATGACTGGCACAAGCGCACTGATACCAGAAGAGATGTTCAACAATAAACCGGCACGAATGAACTTTTGAACGGTGCCTTCAATAATATCACCAATCTCGATCTCATTGATGTTGCCGTATTTCTCATCGATGACGCTCTTTTTGAGAGTGACGGATAACACATCCTCCATAGGGCTGTAGCTGAGTACACGAGCACTGTGGACCGTATCCAAACCATACTTTGCTGATGTCTCGACAACGTTCTCAATGCGTTCATCCGAAATGTTGTTGACCTATTTTTTACATGCATTGTAAGTGATCAACATCCCACTTTTGGCATATCATAAAGAGAGAGATGACTTACGCTTGCAAAGGCTTGAATATCATCCACACCCTTGATCGACATATAAAGTCCCTTGTTACGAGCCACACGTACGACCTTGACTTCCTCCAACAATGTGCCGTGAGGATAGCGTTCACCCACATACTGCTGGGCTTGATTCTTGGTATCGGCCAACAAGTGAGGCAACAATGTACCACCGACCATCTTTTGATTGACACCAGGTGCACAAAACAATATACGGAAAGTGATGCTGTCGCCAACGTTGTAGGATGAAACGTCGCCATTAGGGATCTGGGAAGCATCAATGGTGGCATCATAGAGACCCATAAAAGTGATATTCAAGCCCTTGGATTGAACTGCTTTGATAGTGCCGTTGACCTTCAATCCAGGTACAACCGAATGGAGACTGGAAGCAGGGCTCTTGACCTATACATAGAAAAAATCAGTGAATCGTTCAATAAAAAGAGGTGACGGGTGACTTACGATAGCCTTGGCTGCTTGATTTGAATCGAGAGTGACATTGACGGTGCGTTGATCCTTCTTTGGTGACTTTTTCACAACACATTGCACAATTTGGCCTGGCACCAATGGCTCGCCACGGTTGTATTCGTTGACATAGGTCTCTGCATCCTTCAAATTGCAAAAGGCGGTAACATCCTCGATACCAAGCGACAAAATGTAACCGTGATCCTCAACGCTCTTGACGCTAGCACTCAAAACCTAGCAGAACATCATGTGTGAATATACATTTCATGATGCACTAATCATCCAACTTACCGATCCTTCGCTTGCATCCACTTTGGCAACATCACGATTGATAGCTTCAGGACGCAATGTAAGCTCGATGTTGGTCTTTGTTCGCTTGTCTGATGGATCAGCTTCCTCCACACGCACCACACGGCATTGAACAAATTGACCGACACGGAACAACTTGTATAAGCTTGGAAGACCTTGTTCCTCTTCGTTGTCGTCATCATCATCATCCTCATCGTCATTGTCGTTGTCACCAGCAATACGTTCAACAGCTGCGCTGACTTGTTCTGAAATTTCGGTGATAGGAACGACACCCGTGATTTGTGATGGAAGGGCAACAATGAGCTCAAGGTCTTTGATCTTTGTGATGCATCCAGTCATCAACGTCTCGGGATTCAAATCCTAATATTCATTGTTCAGCCTTTTATCCCATTGATACTATCATGATTAGACACTTTACCTTGAGTGAAAGACGATCGATAGGTGCATGCTTTTCAGTCTTTGGCTTGCTGTCCTTTTTGCTGGCAACGGTTGCCTTCTTTTTGTCGGTTTTACGTCGTTTCTTTGCTGCAGGCTCGTCAGCTGTCTCTTTACGTTTCTCGCTCTATCATAAAAGGGTACATGAGTGAGAAGGTTGACCGAGAAAGACAAACGGGCATGTATGGTATCGATCGCTTACACTTTTGAACAAGTCATTGGCGGCCTTGATTGAAATTTGACGGTGTTCGAGTGGTGTAAGAATGCTGGCACCTCCACGAGGAAAGTCGATCTCCTCTGACTTTGTTGCTGCCATGACGAGAAAGAATGGGGGTCGAAGGAAAAAGAGATCGATCAAGGAGAGTTAACAAAAACTTCGGAGGGTGCAACCCACTCAGACATTCTCTCCTGCAAATTCACTGCCACCACCGCCATCAGTGGCTTGGATCCCGCCCACTCGCCCACCCACTCACGCTCAAGTCCGTTCATGCAAGAGGCCTCTCAAATCGTATTACAATAATGTCTTTAACGAATAAAAAGTGTATTATTAGATATAGGATTACTATGAAAAGACATGATTAAGCAAGCATTCCAGCAATCGATGCTGAAATCCAGGTTGACATGGCACCGCATATCATAGCAGATACTGCAAGTTTGGATATTTCTCCTGTGCGATTGGGTGCAAGAGAACCCAAGGTACCAATTTGAATACCAACACTTGAAAGATTGGCAAATCCACAAAGAGCATAGGTGGCAACCAATTGTGAGCGTTGAGTGAGCTTATCCGCATAGTCACTTGTCATGGCTTGATAGGCAACGAATTCGCTACAATAGCGTATCCAGGCAACATCATTAGTAACATGAATGGGACTTTATGCTTAAACTTACTTTGCCCAAATCTTGAGTGCCATCAATTGACCCACTGCCACCACATCAGAGCTATCAGCACCAATAAGCCATGCGATCTTATTACATGTCACGTGTTAGCATGGATACCGTCATCGATAATAATAGCACTTACGGGTACAAAGACATAGCCAGTGACAAGTTGCAAGGTGAGATCTTGAATGGTCAAAAAGTTACCAGCCCATGTGAGGAAAGCATTGAATGCGTAAAGCAACGAAAGGATTGAAATCAAGTTGGCAGCAATACAAAGGACAATGGTCATGCCGGTGTTTGCACCATTGGCTGCTGCATGTAAAATATTGGCAGCTGGTTCATCTTGTGGTGGGACTTTGATCACTCGTCCTGTTAATGGTTCCTCCACTTCAGGATATCGAATCTTGGATACGGCCAATGAACATGGGATGGACATGATGCATGATGTAAGCAGGGCTTGACCTGATACGCCCATTGCCATATAGCCAAACAGCACTGAACCAGAAATGGTGGCGAAACCTGAGGTCATGACTTGATGCAGTTCGGACGTTGTCATTAATGGCAAGAAGGGACGTACGAGTAGGGCATTTTCACCTTGTCCAATAAAGGGCTTTTTTTTTATCCATGTTAATCCCTCATCATTCATCCAATCCATGACCCTTGTATATACTTACCGAGGCGGTGGCGACAACAGCTTCTGCACCTGATACTTGTAATAGATACACAAAAATGACAGCAAATCGAGAAAGGAGCCATTGCAAGGCACCAACATGGTACAACATTTGCACAGTGGATGCGAAAAAGATGATGGCTGGAAATACAGTGATAGCAAAAATGCTCATGTCGGCAATGTCATCATTGGTCAAGAATTGGATGCCGTGCCATGCTTTGCTTAGGTATCCTTGTGCAAAGGTAGATGCCCACTCGAAAATGTCGTGGCCCACTGAAGATCGAAACACAAAGAGTGCTAACAAAAATTGGAGGAGCATTGAGCTGCATACCGTTGTCCAATTGATAGCGCGCCGATTCTAGTGCCATCATGTTGAGTATAAAAAGTTAAGATGTATGTGCATTATTACATACCGTGGATGAGACAACCAAGAGCAATAAAAAGACCACCAAACCAACCAAGGCAATGAATCGCTGCAATCGTGTTGAATCCGTCTCAGGGATACTAAATACGGTAATGATAATGACAGCCGCCACAAAGGCACCATACAATATGGATCGTAGACGCTTGCTGAGCTTGTAAAAAGGTGCTGCCACTGTATCCCATACTTTCCAACAGGGTGTCGTGATCAATGAGAATGGGACATAGTTGAAGATCATTTTTAGCGTGAAGCAGGCATAGATCAAACCAAGGATTAAATTTTCTTGATTATATCCCTTTGGTACCTGCAGCGCATAGGCTGCAGCGAGAAACCCTGTAAACAGTAACCACATGACCAGACTGTCACATGGGACAAGTGTGTATGTGTGGTGTAGAAAAAGAAGGTACGGATGTTGGCTTGATTTGGTATACTTTCCCAGGTTCCCCCCACCCTCGACCCTTCCATTGGTGGTGGAAGCAATGAAGAAAAAGACAGGGTCTTACCGAAACCATATTTTATGACGGCTGTAGAGACGTCCAAACCATCCTTTTTCCTCCTCCTGCTCTTGTTTCTCTTCTTGATCACCACCGTGGCCTTCGCAATCATTATCTTGTTTCCTTTTCTCGTCCTCGATCTCGTATTCAAATTCATGCTCAGCTTCGGCCGACTTGGTACTTGCATTCTCGAGAACGACCATGTTGTTGGTGGCTTCAACAATGACCTTCTCTTCCTTTGTTGAAAAATCTTGAGGCGTAGTGGCCATCTTGAATACGTATGTACTATTGCAGTTGATGCGAAATAGTAGAAAAGAGAGAGAAAGTAATGGGAAGAAATAAGAGCCTGAGAAATGATTTGTGTTCTCACATTTTATCTTCGTGTACACCTCTCTCGCTCTCGCTCTCTCTATCTTGTCAATCACCCAATATGGATAAGGAAGGACGACTGTCATATGTAAGATAGCTTTTGTGCACAGTTGCTTTATTTGTCGTGCGATATAGGGAGGACAACGACGTGCGTGTATTGTTTTACTACGATATTACCGAGGAAAAGAAAAAGTGAACAAAGCGTAGATTCTTATTACACAACATAAAAAAACGGAAGACGTGTATAGAGGTGGTATGAGAAGCGTGATAATGCGTGCGTGTGTGTGTGTGTGTATGGTGTAGGGTGTATAACTTGGTAAGAGGAAAAGGGGATAAGAAAACAGGGTAAAAAAGATAGTAGTATTATTAAACGGTAACGGCGGTAGAGCTTGAAAGACGACTTGTTTCACCTTCGGGAGAAGCCTTTGCTAGACGATCTGGATCCATACCACAGCCATGTAAAGCACCCGGAAGAGCACCCATTCTATAATAATCATTGCGTTTAGAGTAATTCTTCCTGAGTTTGGGTATTTCGTGTTACCTAGCAAGGAACATTTGCAGACGTAAACGGGAACATTCTTGATAAAGGTCCGTGAGTGACCGATGGCGATAAGCACCAATACGCAGTTGACGCAAAAAGGCGTAAAATTGCATCACCGATTCCAATCGATCGCGACAATAGCGGTCAATGCACGACCATTCATCGAAATAAGAGGTCCTAAACCGATACAAGAGCACTCGATCACATTGTTCCTTTTCTTCAGGTGCCACAGCACGTCCACAAGCCTGACATCCATAAAATACAGGTGAGAGTGAGAAGCGTTCCCACAGACTCGCAATGGTGTTCTCAGCATTCGCTGCTGCTGCTGCTTGTTGTCGTTGTTGAGTCTCGATAAGCTGATTCACGTATCCAGGCGGGCAATCTTCCACAAAACATGTCTTGACCAAGATGGCATCAATAATCTTACGACACGCCATGCGTGGATTCGGTCCAAAACGTAAAGTTGGCTTTACATCCTCTTCAATCACGTGCTTCATATAAGGTAAGCTGTTGAGTTTGCGTAATGAGACGGTGGTTGCTGCATCAATGAATTGGCGGAATTCCATTAAACAATGGTCATCTTCCGACGCCTCGACTTGGACTCCCAAAGATGGCTTTGTTGTTGTTGGCTGAGCTGTTGTTGTTGCTGCTTGGTTACTGACGATGGATTGAGTAGCAAGATCGATCTGAGCTCGCATCAAAGATGATAAAGGTGGCGCGTCAGGGTGATCAACAAGTGCTGCAGATGAAGAAGAAGACGAATGGGTGGATATGCGATGATCACTCAAATTAGTGCATGTGGAGGATGGTCGATGTTGTTGATGTTGTTGTTGCTTTTGATATTTGGATTCTTCACTTTGTAGGTGATGGCGTAATTGAGCAAGTTCTTTTTGAGCAAGGGCAAGATCACTTTGAGCTTCATTCAACAAATGACGAACGACTTCCAAATCCTGTTCAATGCGTTCCTTTTCCTTTTTCTCATGCTGAATCATTTCATTCGCCTCCTCAAACAATCGCTGAGATAATTCTTCGAGTTCACGCTTCACCGATTCTTTCGATTGTTGAATTTGCTGTACTTGTTGACGCTCCCCAGTGCATTTTTGTTGAAGAATCTCGAGGTCTTGTTTAAGAGCTTCAAGTTCAGGACCACGTCGTTCAATCGCTTGCTCCTTTGTGATTATTTGTTGTCGTAAATGTTGTATATAATCATGCTGCTCGCTCTGCTTATCTCGTAAACGCTCCAGTTGGCTCTGGGTACGGTCAATGGTTTGCACACGCACTGCACGCTCGGCTTGCCACCACTGTAAAGCAGGTTGAGGATCATCGCATAAACCACAATGCTCTGAATCGACTGAGACTAGCCAATGCTCACAAGCACAAACCGGTGGATTCGTCATAAGAACCTGGTGATGAGGTGTAATGGGACTACTGCTGTTGGTACAACTGCTTTCTGATGACGAACGGGTGGATGACGGTACTGAACAAGACGACATTGTGCAAGATGCACGGTCAGTGCGCGCTATAATGGGTGGTGGTGGAAGTGGTGGTGTTGGTGGAATTGAGCCAGTGGAAGAAATGGCAGCAGCAACGAAAGAGGACGAGGACGAGGGAATGTTGCTGTTAATGATGGTGGCGGATGCGAGTGAAGTTGAGGTTGAGGTGGTGGTGGAGTTGTGCTGTTGAGCAACGGAAAGGTCGTCAAACGCCGCTTGTTGAAGTTGATGGTAGAGTTGTGCTATATTGGACGCCTGCTGTTTTGGGAGAAGCGGTGATGTGGTGGTGGTGGTGTTGTTGTTAGAGGAGTGATGATGCTGCTGCTGCTGTTGCTGCAATGTAACCCCTGGTTCGTGCAGCGCCATTTTGCCTTGTTCTTTTTTAAAAGGGAATATCCCCCCTTACTATACCAACGTTGTTGCTTTAAGGGAAAGAGAGGAAAAAACAAAGAAAAGGATGTACAAGTAGGGTCCCTGACTTTCTGCTGCTGTGTCTTGTTTGGGTTTCAACAAGCGCACAGGCACACACACACACACACACAGGCACACACACTATACCTCTGTGAAAATCTCGTGACCAAGTGGGACAAGAACCATTGTTCTTTGTTGAGACATTGCTCTTTCTTTTACATGTGAATAAAAAAGGGGAGGATATATATAATGTATTGCATTCACAAGCATTACCACTACTACTACTACAGGATGGGATGGATTTAGAGCTTGGCTTCAAGCAAAGATGATCGGTTGTTGGTCTTGGAACAAGCCTTGTCATAATCCTCTTGCGAGATAGGTTTGGCTTCAACAGCCTAAAATCAAAGATAGTTTAGTCATTTTTTCATTCCCGTAATACCCGCCACCACCACGTCGTCGTCGTCAACAACAACAACACTTACAGGGTTGTAACCAACATGGGGTGCACACTTGTTAGCATTGGCCTTCTTGTAGATGGTAATAACAACGGCACCGCCCAAGCCAACGTTGTGTTGGAGGGCATATTTGACATTGGGTACCTGACGATCACCGGTCCATCCTCGGAGTTGCCATGTCAACTCTATATAAATAGTGAGCTAAATATATGCAGCATACCTTTGTTTATGTATACACAAACCTGTACATTGAGCCAAACCAGTGGCACCCAATGGATGGCCCTTGGAGATCAATCCACCAGAGGGATTCACAACGTATTTTCCACCATAGGTGTTGTCACCGGAATCAATCAAAGTGTGTGCTTTGCCAGGGGGAGTAAGGCCAAGGGCATCATAGGTAAGAAGCTATATATAGAAGAAGAGCATTGTTAATCTTTGATCGTTTGGAAAAAGGTGTATGCCATTTACCTCGTTGGCTGAGAAACAATCATGGAGTTCAATGACTTGAACATCATTAGGGGTAATGCCAGCCTTAGCATAGGCTTCAGTAGCAGCACGACGTGTCATGTCAGCACCAGCCCACTCGATAGCATCGGTCGTCAACATGCGTGGAGAATCGGTTGCCATGACTTGAGCACAAATTTCAACAGCTTGATCCCACAAGTTGTGCTTTTTGACAAACTCTTCAGATGCAACAATGGCACAACCGGCACCGTCACTCGTTGGGCAGCATTGCAACTTGGTCAAGGGGCCATAAATCTTGGGGGATTGCTTGATTTGATCAAGGGTGTAAACATCACGGAATTGCGAGTAGGGGTTGAGAGAGCTTTATAATGAATGGGTCAATCAATGAACAATGAACAATGAACAACGAATCAATCAATCACCATTGCTTTACCTGTGGCGATGGTTCTTTTCGGCAATCTTGGCCATATGCTCCTCCGTGGCACCATACTTTTCCATATAGCCGATACCAGCATTGCCAAAGATTTGAGCAGCACCAGGTGCCTTTGGTTCAAATCCACGTTCACCAGCCATCACGCTGAACACGTGATCTGTATTTTATGTTAGTGGGATCCACATGCTATAATTCGATGATTTGATACTTACCCATGGGGTTGGTACGATCTTGGAAGGCACTTGTCAAAGAACCTCTGCATCAAAAATAAAAATAAAGAAGCTACTCAATACGTTGCATAAAAAAGCGTCTCTTTTAAGATATACCTTGCCATGCGCTCAAAGCCAAGAGCCATTGCACAGTCAACAAGACCTGATGCTACAGCAAGACGAGCTTGCAATAAAGCAGTGGAACCAGTAGAGCAGTTGTTGTTGACGTTAATGACAGGGATCTTTTGAAAGGAGGAGGAGGAAATACAAGTTTGGTCAGCGTTGTGTAACCAAAAATGAGAAGATCGTGTGCATGTGTTACGCGCATTTGAACATAATACATACTTGAGTCATGCCAAGCTGATACAAGACACGCTGGCCACAGGTGCTGTCGCCGTATACATAACCGCATGTTGCGTATTCGACTTGATCATAATTCAACTTGGCGTCGTTCAATGCTTTGACAGCAGCTTCAAGGCCGAATTCTATAAACGTGTGTGTGTATGTGTAAGGCGTCTCACTGTTGCGTTGTTATTCTGGGGATAGATATCTACCAGGATAATCCACCTCGCCACGAGGCTTGATGAACTTGGACATGCCAACACCAACAACGTATACTTTGCGTAAACCAGCAGCCATAATGGTATATGTAAAGGGAAAAAGGGGGAGTAGTAAAGAATAAAGAGAGGGAAAAGATGTGGGGTTGAAAGCTGGGAACCAACTTTTTATACCAGAAATCGTCACATGTAAGCAGATTCGTAGCCAAGCAGAGGGAATGCGCTGCGTGAGAATTAAGTCCTTCAAAAATCATGCTCTTGAAAGTGTAATCCCCGATTTGCCATATAAAGCTGTCTCCTGCTAGATGCTGCAACTATACCGGTTTCTCGTACTTGACAGCTGCACATGTATCCCCATCCACGATGCATATTCTTCTAAGCTCATTTATTATCTAATTATTAAAGGATAATGTATTCTACGTACAATGATATGATATAAAAAGAATGATTACAATTTCTCATGCTGTTGTTGTTGTTGCTGCTGCTGCTCCTTTTGAGATGGCTGAAGGGTGTCCACAAGACCAATCAAAGGGAACATGACCAAATACTACAATTTGTAGTCGTTTAGTCATCTTGAATCCACCTAGATTCGCTCGCTGCATTCTAATGTACCTACCATGATGACCCATCCAAACATGCCAAAGAAGGTGCCTGAAACCAATTCCCGTTGACCATGGAAAAAATAAGTGCTTGTCATGCAAAGCATCCACCACCACAAGGCCAGGAATCCATAGACGATGTATAAACCATACTTTTTGGTATTCTTGAAGAGCAAGATGGCGCGTTGTTCCTCCCATAAGAATAAGCTTGCATGGACTAAAAGTACGCAGTGGCCTGAAACATCATGACCACCGATCCATTGACCTCCCGTTTGGCGACACGTGGCCTGACTTTGCAGCAAGATGTCCGATGAACAGCTACCACCCGTAGCCACAAACACGCGATCGATAAAGCTGGGGCCCAGTAACCATTGTGTGATGCAAAACCAATAGGCCGTTGACAAGATGTATCGTAACCAGCTCTTTTTGTCACCGTTGAGGAGTGAGACATAGGCAACGGTCGTCCATAGCCAACCAAGCTTGACAAAGTAGACGTTGATAAGGTTGTGAGAGTCGCTAAAGTAACTAGGTGGGACACGGCCTGCCACAAAAGTGCTCAATGCTAAAACAGTGATGGGATAGAGAAATGCCGGTATCCAACGATTTGTGAACATGGTTGCCATGGCGAATGGAAAGAAGAAAGTTGAAAGTGTGGTTGTGTTGTAGGACAAAGAAGCAGCTGCTGGGTCTGTCTCTCTCTTTTTGTAGCTTGCATTGCTCGTGACTGACCACCCCAGTTTTTTCCTTTTCGTTTGACCATTATGATTCAGGTCGAGTCGAATCCCACCCTATTGCCACCATTCCAACCGGTACAAGCACTCGATCTACAGCTTGGCAATGAGTATGTGCTTCAAGTAACAGCCAACAGCCAATACGCCATGGCTTCATGTTCGGATAGCACGGTGCGCCTTTACGATCTAGCAACGTTGCAACCTGCCACAGCACTACGCCAACAAAAGGTGCTCACCAAGATGCAGCTGTATAATGATTCAACTCTCTTTACATCATCCGTGGATGGAACACTTGTACGATGGGATTTGAGAACAGCACAACCTGTACAGACATTGACGTGTAAGTAAAGCAAACGTTTTGTTATAGAGGTTACTCATCAAAAAAGGGGCGGATTAGATTCCAAGCCGATCTCTGCATTCGACATCAATTGCAATGATACGATGGCAGTCGTTGGTACGAGTGATTATGACAAGTATGCCAATGGTGAACTTGTGTTTTTTGATACCCGCCAGTCCTCGATCCTGCATAAATTTGTTGAATCCCACCTCGATGATATCACCGAAATCCAATGCCACCCCAGCATGCCAGCTCGTCTTTTATCAAGTTCCACCGATGGTATTATCAACTATTACGACGTTACAGACTTTGATGAGGAAGAAGATATTCTCGCGGTGGTGGATGCTGGCTCGTCAATTCAAAAGATGGGATTCTTTGGTCCTGATGCAGAATACGTGTACAGCTTGACGCATACAGAGACATTTTTATTGCATACATTGGAGGTAAATGATTTGTGTTTACGTCAACCAGCCTATGCTAATGGGATATGAATAGGGTGATCTCATTTGCGACTTTGGTGATGTGCGAAGCTTTGATAGCAATCAAGTCGAGTATGCTATTGATTGTAGTTATGATCCGGTATCACAGCGCTTCTATTTGATCACAGGCAACAATAGGTAACAAGAAAGGATACGTGCGTGATTACGTCAATCACTAAGGGATCTTTTTCAAATAGTGGTGATGTCCAATTACTGCATGTGAATGTGGGTCAAGTACAACATTGTCAAACACTCAAGGCACCTGGTGGTCATACAGACATTGTTCGAGCGGTCTATTGGAATCATCATTCTCAGAGCATCTTAACAGGTGGTGAAGATGGCCGTATGTGTGCATGGCAAGGTGCATCATCATAGAGAAGACATGAACATGATAGATAGAAATGTACATATGTAGAATTATTCAACAAACTATAAAACACATCTTTTAATTGAGAGATTGAAATGTGTTGCTATGATAATCATGATTGGATAAGCAAATGAGACTTTGCAATAATACTTAAATAAGTTGGGTGGGGGATGTGGAATAAGGATCTTAGGATGCGTATATAAGAATTACTATAGAGTGATCACGATGGGAATAAGGCATAAAAGAGAAAAACATGTAAAGAATAGAGAGAGAGAGAGAGAAATGGGGGAGGTTGCTACAGCGAACAACAACAACGTACGCTGGGCGATCTTTGTGCTGGTGATAATATCATCAATGCGGTGGCGATGCTGCTGCTGATGATGATGATGCTGTCGATTGCATATTCCTCTTTGCAAGCATACTTCGGATACGTAAAGTGGAACCAGGACCACGTTGACTTGGCGGTTTAGTAGAACCGGTCTTTTTGTTATCAGCTGTAGCTTGTGAAGAGGAGGAGGATGGTGGTGAAAGTGACCCTGCCAATGATGGGATACCGGTACCACCACTCGTAGCACTACTTGCAGTAGGCGAATCTTTGGATCGAGTTGTTGGTGAAGGTCGATTGGTGGAGGTGCCACTATTGGCATCTTTGGTTTTGTGACCCGTAAGTGATGATGTCCTCACACGTGGCACACCTGTGCTTGCGCGTACAGAGACGCGAGCCGCTGCAGAATGACGATAGGTCTTTTTGACAGCAGCTGGAATAGGTGGTACAGGTGGTACAGCTGCAGGATCCATTGTTGTCGTAGGAATGGGGATAGATGAATCAGCCGTTGTAGTAGTAGTAGGCGTGCCAGCATGAAGAGATGAAGTACGGCTGTGTGTAGGTCTATCAGTGGATCGTGTCGAAAGACTGTTACGCATGGTACGAGAGGTGCTGGATGTCGATGGTGTTGGGGATCCCTTGTTGGAAGCATACCCATCAAAGGACATACGAGCAGGATGAACAGGAAGCTTATTATCATTGTTAGCTCCATTGTAAATAAGATACCCAAGTAAAACTCACATTTCTCGAAATCAGATCATCCTCAGCATCCAGAATCTCCAGGATATCTTTTCCATCAACAAGCAATGGTGATCCACGTGCATAAGTCTTCCACAAAGCAACACTTTCTCGAATTTTGTTGCCAAGCTATGTATTGTATGGGGATTAGCATTTCCACTTTATCCTGTAAACATACGCACTTACCATCTTGACCTCTTCAGGAGCATTACGTCTTCTAGCACTGCGAAGTAGGATCGTACGGCGCTTGAGATTACTCTTGGCGGAAAGAGCAATCGTCTTTGCAATATCAAGATCCACCTTGGCTTTTTGCAGCTTTTGTACATCATCTATTATTCCCCAAAAGTGAGCATACAACAGCACCTTTTCAAGATAATAAATAGTGTACCTGTTGTTCCAATCTCTTCAAAGAATCTTGCAGAATCCAATTCGAGATCCCTCAACAAATCATTCAGCTGACGTAAGATGGGCTTGGTATCTGGCTTGTAGCGAATCCTTGTCGAGAACCGAGCAGACTATAGGGAACAATGAATACAGGGTTTTCTTTTGTGGCACAATAAAAGGGGGGGAGAGGTGCAAATGGGGGAATCGGAGGTAGTAGGTAGGTTGCCATGACAGAGAAAGAAACATACCATGCGTTGTTCACGGCGTTGTTGCTGATCTTGATCCATTACCAAAGGAGTACTACCACCGTTGCTACCGTTACTTGCCATGGATGGACGTCGCTTATACAAATGGCTAGCTGACTTGATGGCTGAATCCAGACTTGCTTCAGCATGCATAAGAACCGATTCATCACGTTCACCCGAGAGACCCAAATCTTTCAACATGTGCTCGATTTGTGTCGTGGTCGATTCAACATTGACAATAGCTTGGTTGGTCAACTCAAGTTGGGCGATAAGCTCGTTAAGTTCGGCTGTCTTTAACGTAAGGATGGATCGCAAGTTGGCAATCGTTTGGGCACCCTATGTATGTTATCGTTAGTAAGCCCATACACATATATAAAAAGGTTGTTGAATGGATACGCGCATATCTCCAAGCACACACATACACACACACACGCCCACACACACATATACACCCCTTCCTTATATTCCCCTAACCTCGTCAAGCTTGTTCAGGAGCTGAACCACTGCCTTGTCTCCCATGTTGAAATGTTGTTGATCATCTTTGGACGATGCGTCAGTCGTTGTGGTTGTTTTAGTAGTGGTAGTCGTCGTCGATGTCGTTGTCGTGTCGACAGTCGATGGGGGTTGGTCATTGGACTTGAAAGTGGTTTCACCAGCAATAGAACGTGCGTTGTAGACAAGTTCCGACATGATCGTTTATAGAATGGGAAAGAAAAGAGAGAGAGAGATCAAAAGGCAGATTGCATAAAAGAAAAAGAAAGATAGTACGTGGGGAAGGGGTTGTTGTTGTTGTTGTGATAGTTGTTATAGTCGAGCTTCTGTCTGCTGTACACAAGTCAAGTGTGTTGTATATATTCGACAGAAGCACAACTGAAAGACCGCAAAAGACACAGGCACAACGCATGGCCAAGGTATTTATTCATCCAAAAGGTTACACAAGTTGTCATCTGCCTTGATGATTGCATATGCCCCATCATGATCATTCACCCTTTTCTATCATCCCTACTTGTATTCATATCATTGACACATTCACAAGGAGTGCTTTCAACGTTATTTTCTCTTCTTCTCGATGATTCAAAACTACAACTCTTTTCCTCTCTTTACATTGTTGTCTTTACTTCCTCCTCTCATACCACCCCCCTCCATTTACATTTGCCTTGTGATAGGATCGATCATATGCCTTACTCTGTGGTATCATGTTTCTTACTCATGTCTTATTTGGTGCTTGAAGGACGAGAGGACGTATGAATGTATCAATTTGCTAGGTGATAAAGTTATGCATCCGTTCATAGCTCGGCGTGTAACGAGACCATGTGGAAGCACATGGCAACCCCTACCCTAGCGAGCTACTTTTTAAGTACTCCATTCAGGCCTATTTTGATAAGCATCCTCCAAACGCATCACCATTAACCATCACCCGCCTTCGGTGTAGTATACCCGTAATCGTACACTTAGCATCATCAACCTTCTTAGATTTAGCTGTGCTCTACATCTTTGAGCTTATTCTACTTCTTCTATAATGTTATAAAAGAACAACACGATTTGCTTTAATGAAACAACAACAACGCTAGCTAGTTACATTTGTGTTATGAGAACAATGAATAATTGGGTACACCTAATTTGTGGTTATCTGTACACTTTTTTCTTTGATGAAATAGTACAATGATTGAATGAGAAATGATAAAGATGAATGGATGGTGGTGTGCTTTCAATGATGATGGAACACTGAAAAAGGGCTGAAAGCTCCAAAGGATGCTGCTGGTTGCATAGGTGGTGGAAACAAGGCCATATCCGCAGCCAAATAACCCATCGACATGGTGTGCAGGTCATGATGATGGTGATGATGATGCAAAACTGATCGCTGTGGTTCACGATTGATTTTGCCCTGGATGCGTTTACCATAAGGTGTGTTGCGTATAGCAGGTAACAAAGGTCGAATACATTCAACAAGCTGGTGCAGGAGTTAGTAAAAAAGATAGAAGCAAGCTGTATGCTATCATCATCCTTTACATACCTTGATGCGTTGAGCAGGTTCAGCATAATCAAGGGCGGTTTGTACAACGTAGTTGGCATAGGAATCCCGGAGCAATCTTTCCAACTTTGGCTTGTTGAGCATCTCTTCCATAAGGCGTCGACGTGTTTCTGGTTCAGCCACTCGTATGCACTAACAAAGGGCATTCATGGGTTAGGAAAAAGGATTTACTACTGCTACTACAACCCAATCATTGCTCACCTTTTCCATGACATTGGAGCTAAACTTTTGGACCGATAAAGATACGACATGGCCCACAAAGCGCTGAATGAGCTTATCGGAGAAATCAGCATCACCAAGATCAAGGACGTATTGCACGACATAGTTGCCGAATGGATCTTGAACGAGGTTCAGGGCATGTTGAATGATTCCATTGACGAGCTGAGTCTATAGAGAGTAGTGTGTTACATTCACGTGCATGATTTCATTGTTGTAAATGCGAAAATTTACCTTTTGGTTTTCTGAGGAATAATCAATGCATCTTTGTAACACACAGCAACCATGGCGATGCGTGGCAACCTCGATGCAATTCTCACTCACGGCGTTGTAAATGAATTGTTTGTTCTCGGAAGACATGCGATGCAGACAACGTTGAATGACATGGTTGCCATTGAGATCCTTGATTAAGGTTACGACGTTGGGAGCCAAGGTCACAACAACATGGTGGATCTATAAAAAAGAGTTAAGGCATGGCGATAATGGATGGGAATGGGTCAAGGATGTACCTGTTCCGGTAATGTAATGTATTCAATCATCTTTTGGACGGCACGTGTACCATGCATATTGAGTGAGATATCAACCAGGTCTTGAGATACTTGTTCCACGATCCGAGTGCGTTGTTCATCCGTGCAACGTTCCATCAGCTTTTGACATAGATAATTGCCAAATGGATCTATAATACGACATGGATATATGCACATGTGGTGATGAGCGACATGCGTATAGGGGGTCAATTGCATTCAATACTTACCTGTCATGAGTTTGATGAAATGCGGAAACACCTGGTCAAAGATAATGTCACGTTGATCATCGTTTTGCTCCTCAAGCTTTCGTTGTAAATAGCGACACCCATATTGATCCTTGCACAATGAATAAATATCATCCACAACATCTTCGAACTTGATATGGGCAAACTTGTCATGCTCATTGTGTCGACGTTGTGTAGTGGTTGTGGTGGATGAATTGCTATTGCTCAATGTGGTGGATTGTTGTTGCTGCTGCTGCTGTTGTGTTTTCCTAAAAGAGGATGATGATACACTTGTGGGTGATGAAGGTGAAGAGGGTGAAGATGGCGGCATGTGACGGATAAGATGCGATAATAAAAGTGGATTCAAGGGGGCAGGCGATGGTCCAGCACCACCATTATTGTTATGATTACAAATGGCTGCTGCATGAGCTGCTGCCGCTGCCGCTGCTGCTGCTGCTTGATTTGTTGTGGTGGTGGTGGCCACGGCTGCTGCTGGATAAGGGTATGGATACATTAACGAGGATGGAACGTAACCAAGCAATTGTTGTTGTTGTTGTTGTTGTGATGATGATAATGCAATCAAACCAGCTGCAGTTGCTGTAGTGGATGCGTAGGATGACGGCGAAGATGGGGCGCCACTTTCAGGGATGTTATCAGAAACGCCACTTGCTGCAGCAGCAGCAGCAACAACAGCATTCTCCAAACTGGATAAGCGACGTGCCGTAGCAAGGTCAGGGTTTGAATAGGAAGGTGCAAGACGACTTGAACCTCCACGTGGATCTAGATCCAAGCGCTTGTTGACATAATCCATAGAATATTTCCTAAAAGGTGATGGCATCCAAGCCGGGTCACAATTCCATCCTTGACCACCATTACTTGTTGCTGTAGTCGTGGTTGAAGCACTCTGCTGCTTTGTTTGTTTGTAAATGCATACATCATTGAGTTATAACGTCACGCCCATAGAAAATGCACATCCCCCCCTTTTCCTTCATGTCGCGTGCATGTAGAGCTTACCAGACAAGGATAGCTTTCTCTTCTATTGAGTGATGGAAAACGATGACGATGTTGTTGGTGGTGATGTTGATGATGATAACCACTTGTAGCATCAAATGAACGACGCATAAACGTCGGGTCGGGTGCATGACTGGTTGTGGGCGTTACTATGCTGCCGTGTCGTACTACTTTACACAGCCCCCCAAAAGGAACAACTCTTTAGCATTCGATTATCACCACCCTAATGCAAAAACTTACAAGGTGTAGAGGTATTGGGATCAAGACCATGATGGTGATGGTCACCTTGGAATAGGAATTTGTCACCAGATTGAGGAGTAAAAGCTGTGCTGTCGGGAAAAATGCCACGCACCGATCTCGGGACATGTCTCCTAAAAGCGTTACACACGAAGCACGCACGCACACACACACACACACATACGCAATAGACAAAACGCAATGTGTCAGGATCAAAAGGTCAACACGTACTTGACATGCATTACGTTACTTACGTTTCTCTTTTCTCAAGTGGGTGCTGATCCGATATAGAAAGTCGATGTGTGCTATCTTCAAGGCCTGTCATCAAGTCCTGCTCAATGATGTCTTGAAAACACGATCCTTTGACACCTTGTTGTTGTTGTTGTTGTTTAAGTGGCTGTTTTTCTGGTACACTTGAAGCATTTGATGTTGTCACACCATGACTAGTGTAATCCAACATGGTCGATGCTTGTTCAACAATGGGGTTGTTGTTGCTGGTTGTCGATGTGGTTGTGGTATTATCATGTCCTGCCCTGGACAATGTTGGATTGGAAATGCTAGACGTGCTCATGTGTTTCCTTGTCCACGGTTTGTGAAGTACGTTGGTATCAGGACAATAAAAGAAGGAAAGAATAGAGAAAGAAAGTGGGAGAAAGCGAAAGAGAAGAGAGAGAGAGGGAAAGAAAAGCAATTTGTATGGGACAGGTTTATTTATCAAATGGGCTAATGATGTTTTCCACGGCAGCATTTTGTTTGCCCATGGCACACCACGTATACTTTAGGCATGTGTGAGCTTTGCATATTGACTTGCTTTGGCACATGTATCACTGGAAGAAGGAGTAGTGAGCCGTGGGTCTTCCCTATTTGTTCAATCTACCATTCTCATCGCCGTTGAACACACACGCACACACACATGATTTACAGCATGATAGCCCAGCGATAGCCATCCACACATGAGATCATACTTTTACTTCTCCACATTTTCCCATCAGCGTATATGCCGTTGTACTGCCGATCGCCCTAAAAGTCTAAACGACGATCCATGTATACGAGCAATCGGTAGCACCTTGTCAAAACTACATCCATTTTCACCTTTGCCATTGTTTTCAATCGTAAATCCCTGTTCCTATTGCTCACAGACCACATGTTGATGGCATCTTCTATTATGCATAAAGGAACCAGAAGCTTCGCCATTGTCATCAGACGTTGTATAATAGAACGCATCCACTTTTTATCAATGGGGGAGAATTTGCATGTATGTACCTGGTCAGCAGGTAACTGATGACAAACCAACATATGCCAATCGGGATGCATCATAGGCAATAGGAAATGACCATGGGAATGGATTAGCATGCATTGCATGTGCTCTAGTAGTAGTGCTCATACTCTTTCATCCCACAATGATGCATCACAAAGGGATGTAGTATCACCGAACGCGGCACCAATTCCGAAATAGAGAGATGCTTCTTCTTCTATAGGCCAATGCCACATGTGCCACAATTTGCTTAGTATGGCAACACTAGCCGCTCTTTGAAAGATTTGAGTATTGGAAAAAAGCCATTGTAGCTATCTTTATAATAATTGAGTGCCGTAAATTACATGTCATTAGACGACTAATACAGAATGGGGTGTTGATGGTAAAAAGAAAAAAAAAGCAAGATAACAACGGTGATTAATGCAAATAGTATACGCGTATGGGGGCAATGCAGCAAAAGGAGATTGTGCTATGTCGTGTTTTAGTTCTTCTTGACCTCCTTGTTGTCCTCAACTTTCTTGGCATCTCTCTTCTTGGTAAATCGAGTACCGAGGATAGTGTCCCAGAATGTAAAATAGGGTTGAGAAAAGTTGGCCTTGATGCCATAGGGTTGATGATGAATGTCATGGCTAATAGATTCGGGTTAACATCTCTCTTTTCCTATAACCATCCATATACTTACTAGACCACATTATTGCCAAAAAGCACTTGAAGAGGATCCCAAGGGAAACTGTAACCACAATGATCGTCCACTATTATACCGCCCAAGAGTTAATCTACCGCCATGGGTCATCCTTTCCCCCCAATCCCTCATGTATCCTTGTTACCTGTCTTCATGTTTGAAAAGGTGAAAAAGAGCATGCCGAGTCGGGGAGACATGCCTGTAAGCTCGTAGGAGAGGGTAGCACCAACAGTATCAAGCAAGAAGCCTTCGATAGGATGATTGTACAGAGCGCCGAATGCATAAGGCACATAGAGACGATGATGATGAGAGTGGATGTGCTTGTAGAGAGTCTTGTTAAGATGGAACAAGCGATGCAAAAAGTATTGGTGCGTATCCATGATCACCCTATAATTTTTTGTGTTAGGACCAATGGAGAGTTCTGCCATCATCTCCGATATAGCCTGATAACTTACATGCCGAGGAAAAACTGGACGCAAGGCCAAGCGACATTATAAAGAGCCCAAGCAATTTGATCCGATACTGCAGCGATGGATGGTGTATATGGAGCAAGGACATTGTAGATATGAGCAGCCAAGCTAGCAGTAAAAGCTTCTTGTTCAAGCTTTTGTTTGACAGGATCGTCGGATGGTTGAATTAACATGACTCCAATAATGAACTGAACGGCCTGTTGAGCAACAACCATCAATACCACCTTGGATAGAGTCACTCGGTTTCTCTTCCTCATGTCTTCGGATGTGTGGATACGATATTGTTCAAAGAAAGGAATCTCGGCTTGCATGATAAGCTGAAATGTGATGCTGTATGCCCAGTAGGCTACAATGGGGACCCACATGGACTTGGCTTCATCTGACCAAGGATCATTGAAGAAAGAGGTGGGAACCAATGCTGACAAGAGGTCGGTAGTCGAGTTCATGGAAACGGGGATATGTATCCGTAGCGCTGCTCGGGGTGGTGAAGGGTGTGTGTGTGTTGGGGTAATAAGAAAAGAAGGAGAGAAGAAGAGTGAATAGAAAGGGAAAGCCGACAGCAGGTTGGATTTCATTGCTTGTTCCACCGACCAAATCCAGCAACGTCGCTTGTCTTTCACTTTTCCAGTCGTTCGTTCTCATGGACTACGATTCTATCGATTACTTTTTCGATGACGCTTCGAGTTTCCATGCTGGTAAGCCTCCGATCCATAACTCCCTCATCTCTGATGGGCAACTTTTATGCTGTACTCCCTTCCATACTAAACCCCCCTTGTCGCTCTGTTTCTTTCCACGTAGAACTCGACGATATACTACGATTACCATGCTGTACCAAGCAAGATGCAGAACGCATAACAACACAATATCTTAGATTATGGTCTCGTTTCCAAGGTAACCATTCCATTCTATTCTTCGATGCGACATGATGATGATGTTGACTTGACGACGATCTTTGTTATTGTTAGACGAGTTTTGTCAATCACAAACCGAACTCGCCCATTGTGCATATCAAATGATCGATTCGCATTTGTTCTTGGAGCATAGCACGACTATCTTGAGCCACATCACCCAAGCACATGCACTCTCAGCATCCGATCCACATGATCTACGTATTGCCTATTCCTTGTTGATCTACGCTGGCAAAGAAGACCCCCGATGGATGAAATTTGTCGTATCAGATGCACGGCGCAACAAGCAAAATCGTCTATTTAGAAAAATCATCAACGAACCCATCATTGCCTCATCCGTGGGCCTTGCGTTCGAAATGTGCAAAGTATCCAAATTACGGCAATCTGATCTAGGTAGGTTTCATTTGGGAAGAAAATAGCCGAGGAAATTCTCTCACACCACCTAAATCCATAGGCGTGGTATCCTGTTCCTTCCTCAATTCTCTGCTGGACATGGTTGAATCGATGCTTCAGGATGCCGATGAATCCTTCAATTACGACATTATTCAATTTATTCTGGTGTTGAATGAGCAATACATGATGGCGGGTACACAAACGAATCGTGTCCTGGATATGCTGGAAGAACGGATGGGCACCGCTACTACTTTCAGTGCCAACTTAATTTTCATGCTTAATCGGTCAGGTAAACATGCACACACGGTATATTTTTAGCATACCTCTTTCCATTTTGGTGTCTTGCTTGCCATTTACATTCATGTTCTCAACTATTAGATGATGCCTGCGTCAAGCTCTTGATACTCAAACTTCTCTACGGGATCTTTACACGTCCATCTCTATACGAGTTTTTTTATACCAATGATCTCTATGTCCTTGTGGATATCATGTTACGTGAAGTGTGTGATCTTGGTGAGGAACGAGAAGCCGAAGCTGTAAGTAATGGAAATGTGGGATGTGGGATGTGGGATGTGTGTGTGTGCATGTGTGTTTTGCATATTGGGTTACTGATATTATAACCCCCATGCAGCTCCGCGACGCTTACTTGCGAGTGCTCCGCCCATTGCTCATCAATACACAACTAAGACGTACACCATACAAGGAAACTGAAATTCGTAGCACATTATGTGCCATGATTGCACCATGCAACTACAGGATCGTCAACCCATCCACCAATCGTCTTGTGGAGCGCATTCTTGAAGAATGGACACCATCATCATCCACATTATTAGATGTCAACCCTGCTCTCATCAATCGTACTCCAAGCCCATACCCCATGTTGCGTTCACCAGCGTCTTTTTCTTCTTCTTCATCATCTATCCAAACACCAGACGACGAAAGGGACCAACAAGTCGATACCACCGTACTTTGTGCAGAAGCATAATCAACTAGACATTCCATTCCCAGCACTTGCGTCCCCTCCCTCCCCTTCTTCTTATCCACTACTGCTACACCACATTTGTTACACACACTTCATGCCGCATTCTACAACACACGCACATTTAATCTGACGCTTCATATCACCCATTCAATCAAACGATGATGCTTTTTATTGAAAACAATGAATCATGATGCCGTCGCCTTTGTAAGCTGAAAAGTTTGCTGGGGATGGCAGTAGAAAACAATGACATCAGATGCATGGTTATGAGTGGGGTATTGGCTTCATTGTAGTAGGATTCTTCACGCGAGCCATTGTTGTCGTTATCGTATGGCTAATAATGTAGCCTTTTAACCTTGTCCATGTCTCATTGCTCATTTTCATTTTCTTTGTTGAAAATACCATTGTTCATTGTCATTGGTGTCATTGTGATAGTTGGCTCTTTGATAAGGTAAAACATCGCCATCTTGCTTGATCAAGGCTATACTCATATTCCTTTTCGATGTAGTCGCCTCCTGGAAATGTCAAATTGGATGAGCAACTTGAGATTCCATATCCCGGCGACTTAGTAGCCGCAGAGTTCTTAACAAGATGAGCTTACCGTTTTCTCTCCCCTAAGGCAAACGTGCGACAAGCACAATAGCCAAGTTCGAGCTTGCAAGCAAAGGACCTTGCCACCATCGAGTGCTTCGTTGTCAGCTGTTCACATAGATCCTGGAGCATCATAAGGGCTTGCGGCCACCATATGGATTTTCAACCAGAGTTCAAAATGCGAACGGTATGTACTTGTTTAATGGATTAAAATCGATACATTTACTAACAAAGACTAGTTCTATCTGGTGGGGTATGCTCTGGTCCCTTGTGTAAAGGTGCAAAATACAAGCATTATACTCTGCCATGCCGCAACAGATGGTTGAGCAAACGAGAACGGTCGCCTAAACCGATCGATAATAAACGCTTGATAAAGCTATTATCTTATATATACACTACTGATTGTTTCTGCATTGATCTTAAACTTGAGGGCCACACACGTGCATATCTTATTTAGCGCGTACAAGATGATCACGTCAACCTACGCAAGCTTACATCCTTCATAGTTACACAAGGCTGACAAAGCAACCTCAGCATGAGAATCCTTAATTTGTCATCTCTTGTTCCTTTCTCTCATTTTTATCACAACCACCACCATGGCCAAGGTCAGATTTTACGACTTGGAACTTGAAGTCCCTGGACTCATTTGGTCTCCAAACACCTGCAAGACCCGTTACGCACTCAATGTGAAGGCATGTCAAGACCTGTGTCGCCCGCTTGCAAATGGGGTTCTTGTTACTGACATTTGGAATGCAATGTAGGGCATTCCCTATGAAACAGAGTGGTTGACGTTCGCTGGAGTACACGAAGTTATCCCTGGCTTGACGTGAGTACCCACCCACCCTTGCTTTCCTTTTCCTATGCTTATACTCACGTTGTATGATGATAGTAAAACTGGCAAGGCCCCTACTGTACCTGTGATTGTGGATTTGGTGCATGGTGACAAAGTAGTACAGGAGTCGTGGGAGATTGCAAAGTATCTCGAGGAAGCTTATCCTGATCATGCGAGCTTGTTCAATGGCAACGAAGGTGCTCATTTCTTTTTCCATGAATACTGCACACGCAAGCTTTTGCCCAAGATCTTCAAGTTGTGCGTATTGACGATTCACAGCAAGGTGACCCCGCCATCCTTGAAGCAATGGTTCCGTGAGACTCGTGAAAAGGCCTTCAAGATGCCACTTGAAAAGTTTGCTGGTGATCCCCAAAAGCACATTGATGCTATCAAAGAACTCCTGGAGCCTATTGGTCGTGTCCTCAAACAGTATCCTTTCATGACAGGTTCACAAGGTACATAGGATGCACGCTTAAAAAGTTGTCTCGTTATTAATAGTGGATACGTAGCTGGTTGGGCCGATGTTGTCCTTGCATCCTACCTTCGCTTGTTGGTGGTACATCGTCCTGAACTTTTCGATTCAATTGTCATCAATGATCCTAAGGCTGGTGCCGAGTTTGCTGCATGGTGGAAACGTATGGACAAGTATATGCAATCGCAACCCCCCGCTCCCGAAGCAAGAATGTAGCAAGTAGGATATATATATAAAGAGATTCTTTTGATGATGGTATTTGGATTATCTACTTGTTGGGTATGGAAGTGGTTGAAAGTGTGGTCAACGAGCTGCTTTATACATTTGTGAACCACCACCTTGCTTTGGCAATTTCATCGACATGATAATGACCGATCTTTAATATGACATGCTTAATGACATCCACCATCTCTTGGCAGTAAATGTTTGCTCGAATGTGCAGCATTAACGTCATGTATCCTTTTGTTGGTTACACAAAGTCTACTATTGCATAAAAAATGGGGCTGGTCAATTGCAAGTTGATATACGAATCGCGTTGGGTATTGGTGATGGCCGTAACCTGGCAACGTTTTCGAATAACATATATTGTGTGTATTATAATTTAGAGATCATCATCACAAAGGGGGGGGACGAATGATCACCACCCGTCTCAAGAATGAACATAATCTAACGCAGATGCAACATGGACGACATGCATAGATAGCCTGCAAATTCAACCAATTGGAGGATGTTTATGCATAAAGGTGCAGCTATAATACTCGTGCGTTGTCGGTCTGCAAGTGATCAAGCATACCCATTCAAGTTCCATTTCTTGTTTGTGGCGTATGGCATGATTGTGTTCCCACAACCATTGTTTATGTATTCAACAAATGGCGCGAACGAAAAAAACGATCGAAGACCAAGCTCACGCTACTATACGGTATGCTTGGACAAGATGAATGGATTGCATGAACGTCACTATGCTTATAACGGGGTTGGCTAGCAGCAATGGGGATATGCCAATTTGTGCATAGCTCGATGCAGGGAGAAGGTGCATGATAGATCAGCGTTTATAAACAGCAAGGAGGAATTGCAATAGGCGAAACGTTTGTCGTGTATTAGCCGTCTTTTGAGTGGGTATAACCTTATTCAAAGTATATGTTTATGCAAAAGGTTTCATGATTCAACCCTCTTTTTCTTTTTCTTTTCAATACACGTACCTGTTTCCATGACGTCTGATCATCAAGAATTTGAACAAGATCGTCCTGGATTGATATCAAGGATATGCTGCATGCAATCCTCACCAGAGACTGATCCACGCCTTTTCAGCACTGGTAAAAAGACCGTTATCATGTCGCTCGTCATAATGTGTGTGAGCACAGCGGGTCTATTTGCCACGGTTTGTTTCCCAGGTAATGTAAAGCGTTGTTCTATGTGTGATCACATTGATCACTAATAGTGTCTATATGTATCCTTTTGTATTATGATAGGCTACCCTGCAATGACGGATGAGTTCAATGTGCCTAGTGTCGTGACCACTATGGTGGGTGCATTGTATATCTTGTCTGGTGGATTTGCACTTGTCGTATGGGCTGCTATCTCTGAACGTTTTTGCATGCGGCGACCCTTACTCTTATGTGGTGCTCTGATAGTGACAGGCTCATCCATTGGTCTTGCTTTAATGACGAGTATGGCAGGCATAGTGACACTTCGATGCATACAAGCCCTAGGATCATCAGCTTACATCGTGCTGTGCTCTGGGATCATAGCAGATTGCTACCCTGTTGAAAAGCGAGGTACTGCCATGAGCCTATTGTTCTTTGGAATCTTCTTTGGACCCCTTTTTGGCCCTATTATTGGTGGTGCCCTTGTGGCAACACCACTTTCATGGCGCGCAACCTTTTGGTTTTGTTCCGCATACGGCCTTACAACATTTACATTTTTGCTTTTCCTCTTACCGGAGACCTTTCGCAACGATATCGTGCTCGATGGACCCCCAAGAGTAGATAGTGGCATCGATCGCTTGATCAACGCTGAAGAACAACACAACGTTGATCCACCAAAAAAATCAAGCAGCTCAATGTTAGCACCGCTGTTGCTTTTACAACATCCACACGTTTTGCTTTCAAGTCTTGTTGGATGTATCGCATTTTCGTGTTTGTTTGTGGTTGAAACGATTCTTCCCGAGTTGTTGGCGTCACGATACGGATTTTCATCCTGGCAAATAGGTGAGTGTGTGATACAAGAGGATGACATGAAACAAGTAGTAATGACTCTCTTTTAATTTAGGCCTCTCATACATCGGCAGGTAACTAATGATACCACCACCCTTAATTTCGTCTTTTGTATTAACGTCCTTTTCAACTATAGCGGTTGTGGAAATATGCTAGGAGCTCTTGTGAGTGGTATACTCTCCGATCGATTGTTGCTACGTGCAAGACGTCAACGTGAAGGACAACTATCGAAGGTGGAGGATCGTTTAGGCATGCACATTTGGCCAGCCGGATTCATCATCATGCCCGTGGGCTTGCTAATGATCGGATGGAGTATTCAGTTGCATAAATCTTTTTGGATCGCCATTGTTGGCTTTGGTGTACAAACTTTTGGCTCACAGCAAGTAAGCTCATCAATCAGCGCCTATTTGTTGGACTCCGTTCCTGGTCAAGGTGCCTCTGTCACTGCAGCATCCAATCTCGTCACCATGACAATGGCGTGTATCCTCTCAATCGCTGCCAATCCACTGGTCCATAGCATTGATTCAGGTTTCACCTTGTTGATATTTGCTGGTTTGGTAGAAGTAGCCATGTTGATAACATTATGCCTCAAGCTATTTGGTCAACGAATGAGACGAAAATCCGGCTTTGAGCAACCTGATGAAGTACAAAGACGCTAAGCAGTTTATTCATGTAATCGTATATCAACTTCATAAAACATCGACATGTGGACATCATGTGATACCATCAATAAAACTGCAAATGTGGCACTCATTTTCCAAAGGTTGAAGAGAAATCGTTGACGTGTACCACCGAGGGTATAAGCAATGGTGGTAAACAATGCTGCTACGACTACTTTGTTTGAAGGGATGAAAACTATATTACTAGCTGCCTGATAGCATTTATGCAAGGCGTGCAGAAATAAGGAGAGCAATGTTGCATGATTCCATCGCATGCAGCAGCGATGCAGCTAATGATACATACCTCTGTTGTCATGGCATGGAGGTTACCTTCGATGTTCAGGCGCCTATAAAATACAACGATATGGTTGCATGGCTTATCTCTTCCTCTCTTTTTCTTGATACTTCCTTCATGGGGCCACTAAGAAGACTTTCGAGGACTATCTTACCTCGTTTGGCAAATCGACCCACAGCTGAGAATGATCCACAGTGTTTTAGTACTTGTCAAAAGGTTACCATTATGGGGGTCTTGGTTACCCTGTCAGGATGTCCTGGATTGTACACAACTATTTGCTTCCCAGGTCAGCTATAACAGCTTACACTTATCACGAGAAACCATTTACCCTTGTTTTCAGGCTTCCCTATGATTACTGAAGAGTTTCAAGCACCCAGCGTAGTTATTACTTTGACTGCATCATTGTTCATCTTATTCTCTGGCTTGTCGCCGGTGGTATGGGCGTCATTATCAGAGCACTTTTGTATAAGAAAAATACTTTTACTATGCGGCCTTTTACTTTTCATGATAGTGTCAGCCGCTTTAGCAGTAATAATAAGTATAGCGGGCTTAGTTGTGCTGAGATGCATACAATCTGTGGGAGCTGCATGCACGTTCGCTGTTGGATCAGGCATCATTGCAGATTGCTTTTCTCTTGAACAACGTGGCAAGGCCATGAGTATCTTTTGCTTTGGAATCTACTTTGGTCCATTGTTGGGCCCTGTCATTGGTGGAGCTCTCACCACAACATCACTCACATGGCGTGCTTCTTTTTGGTTTTGCACAGCGTATGCAGCAATGTCATTCGCTCTAGTTGCATTCTTTTTACCGGAGACGTATCGTGACAGCAAATTGTTTGATGATGTAGGATCCATAAGTACAGCTATAAATGATGTTCGACTACAAGAAAGTGAGATTGGTACCCAATGCAGCAAAGAGCCATCATCAATAGCGGCGGCAACAACAAAAAGCACCAAACCAAGTCTTTGGAAAATCGTTGCACAACCACTTTTCATGTTGCGTTATCCACATGTTCTCCTTGCAAGTAGCATTTTTGCTATTGCATTGAGCTGTCTTTTGGTAGTCGAAACATTATTACCGGTGTTATTTTCTTCACACTACGATCTTTCTTCATGGGCTATAGGTAAGCAAAATGGATGTAATATTGAAACCTAGGCTTATATACAGGAGATAGGCTTGTCGTATATTGCATCAGGTGCTGGCAACGTCCTTGGTGCCATTGTGAACGGCATTCTTTCCGACCGGTTATTAATGCATGCTAAACGCGGTCGTCAAGATGGTCACTATGTGGTGGAAGATCGATTAGCGATACACTTGTGGCCCTGTGGGCTCATTTTTATGCCACTTGGGATGCTGATGTTTGGATGGGGAATCCAAACAAATCAGTCTTACTGGATCGCTATTGTTGGCTTTGGCATTCAGGCTTTCGGCTCGCAGCAAATCATCACGTGTGTCAGCGCCTATTTGATCGATGCTACGCCTACACATGGTGCCTCGGTGAGTGCAGCTTCCAATCTAATTGGTTTAATATTGGCAAGCATTCTCAGCACCTGTGCCAATCCCATGGCGCATGCCATCGGTTCAGGATTTGCTATGGTGTTCTTTACAGCTCTAACGCTTTTGTCTATGGGTCTACTTTTGATCCTCAAAGTGTATGGCAAGGAGCTACGACGATCATCTGGATTTACCACTGTTGAGAAGACCTGTATGTAATCATATTTAAATGCAACCTTTATTAAAGAAGCACCATAATTGCAATATGACAAGTGATGATGATGATGATGATATATGTAAATTGGTAATGAGGAAAGCAATCCCAATCAGGGAATCATGTTACGGGAGCAATGGATATTTGAATTGAATCTTGTTGTTGTGAGAGAGAGATCAGATCATTTGGATGCGATGCGCGTCAATTATTGTCGTATTGGGTTTCACTGCGTTCTCCAATGGATGATAAAGGTGATTGAAAGAAACGACCTTCCACGAGGTTATGCTGGTGTCTTTTGAAACATGTCATGCTGCAATAGTTGCCGAGGAAAGGAGTTTGCACATACCCATGTGGCCAAGAGAATACCGCTCGCACTTGTGCAGGACCCACAAACCAAGATCGACACGTGCTGCATGTACGAGAACCTCCTCCGATAATTGATGCGAAGTAATCCATTGGCACCCCACGTCGAAAAGATCGCAACCATGAAAAAGTATGGCAAAGCTGCTCTTGTACTATTGAAGAAAAGCCAACAGCGGCTGGAATTGATGATCCTCGATAACACCATTGACCGCTTATAGCATCCAGCTCAATACGTCGTCGATCGAAAAGGACAAGGTCTTCTGGGTGGTTGATTGTTGCTGAGGTTTCATGATGGATCTGCAACACTAGTTGATGCGTATCAGCTTGCTGTTCAACACGTGCAAGGTGAACTACATAATCGGCTCGAGAATAGCCACCATCAAACAGCATATCGTTCATGTCCATGATCTGGATGGTCTGATAAATGGGCGTCGTAACATATACACGCACACCAAACACCGATTGGAATGGTTCACCACGTGGTACGTCATGTCGTTGTGTAGTGAGAATAGGGATGGCTGGTGGCATATACCAGGAAACTCGTGCTGTTGGTGGTATGGGTGGTAGTGGTAAAAAGTCTTCGGGAAAGAAACTTGTTGCTTCTTGCTCATTACGGCGAAACACCCTCAGCGTTCCTTGATCCGCATCATCGTGTTGGCCTTGAATAATACTCGATCGATCAGCTTGAAGAAAGCACAACGTGGTATCATTGGACCTCCTTTGTTTACCTGCCCAAGAGATCGCGCCTTCGAAGTTTTGTATATCAATGTCATGCAAATGTTTGGCGAGGAGAGTAATGAAATCGATGACATATTGCAGCCAATACATGTACTCGTAAAACTCTTCCATCTCGGACCAACGCAAGGTCGTAGTTGTTGTGTTGTTGTTATCATCGCTGGTAGTAGTGTTGTATAAACGCCATCCACACCACGATGATGGTGTTTTTGTCATGCGTAACATGCGTCCATAATCCATAGCTGTTCTTTTAGACGTCCCAGGAGGTAACCCATGCAAGTGATGTACGATAGCATCGAAGCTATATGGAACGGCATCACCACAAAAGTTGTTGCGTCCAGAGGCGAGAACGTTGTACGTGTCAACAATATCTTGTGGAAGCGACGGGTGCACAACAAACTGGCCTGCAAAGTCTGTGTGATAATCCATGTTTTGGGAAAAGAAGTGGAAGAGAGACAAAGTATGCAGGATTGCGGAACCTACAAAGATTTATGCAACGTGACATGTGTCCCACAGAACAATCACTTTGAACAACCTGGGGGATACGTAGCATTTATGGCATACAATCACGAGGACAAAGATTGCGCTGATGTAATCATACCAGCAACTACTGCTTCAGGTTTGGGTTGTTTAAATTCAGGAATCGAGCCGCATTAAGCGTGCACGGACTTGGCTAATAGCACCATTTGCAACAGCAAGATAAGCACGATGATTATGGCCATTGAATAATATCATTTTATTGATCCAAGTATCCAGGGTATGTTTATGGTGCATGTTCACAATGATAGAGCAAGCGGGATCTGTGTGCGTGTGTGCATGATCTCCAGGTCGACGAGAACAAAGAAGCGCTCCTTCTTTTCCCACTCCCCAATTCACAAAGACAAGTAAGTCTCCCTCCATTCACAACCTACAAACTCTTAACAGCTGTCATTCACCCTCAATGCATAACTTCAATAGCCACCATGTCAAACGATCGATAGTCCATGGCGCGTCAACTCCAATGCCGATCCTTTCTACTCCCTTGTTCCAGCAAGGCACCCGTGATGTACCCATGACTCTACTTCCCATTCCAATACAAGAAGTATGTTCAAGCACTGCACTTGTTTTATTACTCAAGCTGGTTGCTCTGATACTAAAGTTTCATTTGCAGGTTGCTGTTCTCTCTATTGTGCAAGATCCTAAAGGGGGCCGTATGTGTATATGGATTCTTCCTCTATGTCAACAAGGGAGCCCAACACTTTGTTTGCATTGTCACTTCTGGGTACATTGAAAGGAACATGGATGGATAGGTAAACTTGTTATCTTACATGGCGTTTATTATAGGTCGGCAACGTTGGATGGAAGCAACAGGACATTGATCTCAAAGAACGCTGTTCATTGTCTCACAGGTACGTATACATTACAATCAACAATTCTTATAATGACACAGAGGCAGGGCTAATGAAGATGTGTTTATTTCATCCATTTCTGCTGATGCTACAAATGTCGTTTCTATGGCTTCAAAGGCTTCTGCTATCGTTACCAAGTCAATCATTGTACCCTGGTGGTGATCCATTTGATCCATGCTTTGGCTATCATGAAGGTTTATGTATATTTCCATACAATGCTCAGCATCTTCGCTATTAGATAGACCCCTTGCAAAGCGATAACTATTTAAAAACATGCCTGATTCAATAAACACCTTGGCTACAGCCACACACTGCACTCCCAACCTAGGTATATTCACATCTATATAATACTACCAGCTGCTTTTCACACCCAACTAGAGCACTTTTATATAATACATTGTCTTGGCAGGTTGTTGTGGATGGGTTATAGTAGAAGCAAGAGGAGAGACAAGCTTATATCAAGTCGTTGATCTGTTGGCCCCCCAATGTATAAAAGACCTCACGTTTCATTGTAAAATTGTGAGATATGGCCGTCTTTATGTTTTCACTATGCTGTAAGCGTGATGCTATATAGAGGGTGGTCTTCGTTTATTGTGAAGTAGCTGGACCCTATAGAGTCGGAGATGCAGAGGGACTTCTTTGTGTAACATAGCCAAAAGTCAGCGCCTGTGGATAATGCATAATACTTGTACACCATTCAGGAACAGTTGACGAACTGCCAGCTAATAGCCCATTCCTCCCATTCATCTTTGTTACCCGATCCAATGCATACGAACGATTGTCCTGCTCCAACCCAGCATGCCCATCATTTAACTTTCATGATTCGAGCTAACCTGGTAGTAAGGTGATGGCTGTTGTTGGATCATCATTATCATGTAAAGTGTAAAATGGCACACACCCTTTTGCTATACGTGAGGATCATCATTTCTTTTATTTACGAGTACCTATCGTCTATCATGAGGGTGATGATCATGATGGGTGGATGGTGGTGTATAGGGTAATTGAGTGGCCTCAGTGTAATAGCAGTAGGGGGATTTAAACTTGGGGGACAGCAGCTCCACGACTTGAGACAACGCTTCTCTTCTTTTTCTCCCACCTTTCCTTATTCCATTCATGGCGTCTCGATCAAGGTAATGTATTACAAAAAAGTGCTCTTGTTCGCTGTGAGGTGTTAATGTAGTTCTGAACATGCATTGTCAGGGAGTGAGTGTGTCCAAGTGCTGAGGAATGAGCGTGGTTGGTGGTTGCCATGGCGATATTGTGCTCGTTGCTATTCCCGCTCTACGCTTGGTGTCAACAGGTACATTCAGAGTCCAATGTTGCAGCCGAACTGGTTCCATTGACGTGTTAGCTTGTATAGAGGGCAAGTTTGGTTTCAAGACGTTGGCTGGTTTGGCGTTCTGTTTCGGCTCAACTATACTACACCATGGTTTTCGGGTTTCCAGTAACCAACAACAACGGGTCTTTGTGTATATGGAAAAGGCAAGTACAATGAAACAAACAATGAAAAGGGTGTTTATTGTGTATGTGCTAATAATGAATTGAATAGGTTTCTTTGGTCAGGCAATGCAGCTTGGGGCATCATCATCATCTCTTTGGGTTCAACTCCCACCCTGTATCAAGTGGCCGCTGCGTCGCTCTGCACTAGCCAAGTGTGCTGGAAAAGGTTTTTGGAACGCGTCCAGGGCTCTACGGGCCTGCGTTTGAGTTGATGGGTCGATGACGATGGGTTGTTGGAAGAGCATGGTCACCATGTTGAGGTAAAAGGGGATTTGCAACAGGTTGACATCAGTGCCAACCAACACGCTCTTCTCATGATAGGCTCGTTCTTTCCCTTGAGGATTTCTTTTCATGAGGTGGGAAATGATTGGAAGGATTGGGGATCATTCTTTCTTTGGGGAGGATGAATGAGGACAATTATGAGCCTGGACTCTACGTAAGTGATGTCCTTCCTTGCCATGGATCGAACTGGCCTTGCGTGATTCGTGCAGTGCTTTCTCAAGAACAAGGGATCGCCCGACGTTGCTCGTATGGTGGTGAATTGGTTTGTGAATTCCTTCTGATTTGCTTTCTTCCTTTGAGAGGATCGCCTAACGGTATACCAAATCGTCATCATTCCCGGTATCAGATGGTCTAACTTGCCTGCTTTTTTATTTGTAGAGACAATGATTACGATGATTACCACATTCACAACAATGACGATTACGATGATCACCCCATCTACAACAATGACAATGATGACGACAACGAGATTCAAAAGGAAGCCTGCAAGATCCCATTCTTTTAAACTTGTGTACTTTTTGATGTTGGTGTGACGGATGAGATTGACGACTTGTGACGAGTACGAGTAGGAATGATGACGGAGGACGACTACGAGGATGGCGGCAATGCAGCTAGATGAAATAAAGCATTGTTTATTTATTACACGCTTGTTGGAGGTTGCTATGTAGCTTGTGGATTACATACTATTGCTTCGAAGATGGAATAATAAAGGTGGTCCGGTTACCGGTCATGCAAGAAGTACATGGCTTTTGTAATACAATAAGGAGGAGTGGGAAGTGGGATGAGCTTGAGAAGAGAAAAAGTGAAGAGATCCCTCCAGATGAGTGACACATTCAATATGCATACGTATCTTTTTACATATACAAATTGGTTTATGCAGCTCGACTTTCTTCTACATGCAAATGTGATGCATACCTTGACACACCTTCATTATTGGATGCTGTTTACTTACGTACCTTCACAAAAGGCAATCATCATCATCATCCATTTGTGGAGCAACCTGTCAAGGACGTGTCTGTGTAACCACCACGTGCGGTTTCACTCAGCTCTTCATCTTTCCGTTAATGCAGTCGACACCATCCACTAGGAAAAAGCAACTCCATCACGCTTACAGCATAGGTAAAACATAAACGTGCCTGTATCTCCAAACTTTACAATGAAACGTGGGGTTTTGAATAGAGCAATGTGCTCGGCTTGGCCAACAGCACCTTGTGTGAAAGTTTCATGTTCAATGTCGCAAACAGCCCAAAAAGTATTTTTTTGGTCGTCGTCGTCGAAGAGGTCGACCCCTAGATCCAGTTTGACTGGTGGCGACATTGCGAAATCTGGGATTGGCAAGCTTGATCGTGAAACTTTCACACAAGGTGCTGTTGGCCAAGCCGAGCCCATTGCGCTAATAAAAACCCCACGTTTCATTGTAAAGTTTGGAGATACAGACACCTTTATGTTTGTAGGCGTGATGCTATACGAGAAGTGGTCTTTGTTTAATGTAAAGTAGTATGGCTATAATAGAGCAAAAGATGCAGAAGGCCTCTTTGGGTAACTCAGCTAAAAAGTCAGGACTTTAGGGACAATGCATGAACGGTACGCAACCCTCACTTTTATGTCATACATTGGCAGCCAATAGCCACTTTTGTGCATTCCCAACTTTTGTGCATTCTATTGTAGGTGGACGATGCTCCTGCTCTAGACATTCATTTCCATGATTAAAGTAGGTTGATCCGAGCTGATTTGGTTGAGTTACGCTCACACAAGATTACATCGGTTGAGCTACATCGAGCGTGCTCTATGTCCAGAGTGATGTAATCTCTCTTTGACCGCAGCTCAGTCAAATCAGCTCGGATCAACCTACTTTAATCATGGAAATGAATGTCTAGAGCAGGAGCATCGTTCCCATGCAGTGGATCTCGCAACAATGATGATTGGATAAAAGTGGTCGTTAGCTGGCAGTACATGCCTGTTCCTAGATGATCCATAAAGTAATTATACATTGACCCTTCCATTCATGCAAACGTAGCTGTGTTACACAACACGACCCTCTGCATCTTTTGCTCTGCCAGGGTCCAGCTACTTGACAATGAACAAAGACCACTTCTCATATAGCATCACGCTTACAAACATAAAGACGCCTGTATCTCTAAACTTTACAATCAAACGTGGGGTTTTTATTAGAGCAATGTGCTCGGCTTGGTCAACAGCATCTTGTGTGCAAGTTTCATGTTCAATGTCGCAACTAGCCCAAAAAATATTTTTTGGTCGTCGTCGTCGTCGTCGAAGAGGTCGACCCCAGATCCAGTTTGGCTGGTAGCGACATTGCGAAATCTGGGCTTGGCAAGCTTGATCGTGAAACTTTCACACAAGGTGCTGTTGGCCAAGCCGAGCCCATTGCGCTAATAAAAACCCCACGTTTCATTGTAAAGTTTGGAGATACAGACACCTTTATGTTTGTAGGCGTGATGCTATACGAGAAGTGGTCTTTGTTTAATGTAAAGTAGTATGGCTATAATAGAGCAAAAGATGCAGAAGGCCTCTTTGGGTAACTCAGCTAAAAAGTCAGGACTTTAGGGACAATGCATGAACGGTACGCAACCCTCACTTTTATGTCATACATTGGCAGCTAATAGCCACTTTTGTACATTCCCAACTTTTGTGCATTCCATTGTAGGTGGACGATGCTCCTGCTCTAGACATTCATTTCCATGATTAAAGTAGGTTGATCCGAGCTGATTTGGTTGAGTTACGCTCACACAAGATTACATCGGTTGAGCTACATCGAGCGTGCTTTATGTCCAGAGTGATGTAATCTCTCTTTGACCGCAGCTCAGTCAAATCAGCTCGGATCAACCTACTTTAATCATGGAAATGAATGTCTGGAGCAGGGGCATCGTTCCCATGCAGTGGATCTCGCAACAATGATGATTGGATAAAAGTGGTCGTTAGCTGGCAATACATGCCTGTTCCTAGATGATCCATAAAGTAATTATACATTGACCCTTTCATTCATGCAAACGTAGCTGTGTTACACAACACGACCCTCTGCATCTTTTGCTCTGCCAGGGTCCAGCTACTTGACAATGAACAAAGACCACTTCTCATATAGCATCACGCTTACAAACATAAAGACGCCTGTATCTCTAAACTTTACAATCAAACGTGGGGTTTTTATTAGAGCAATGTGCTCGGCTTGGTCAACAGCATCTTGTGTGCAAGTTTCATGTTCAATGTCGCAACTAGCCCAAAAAATATTTTTTGGTCGTCGTCGTCGTCGTCGAAGAGGTCGACCCCAGATCCAGTTTGGCTGGTAGCGACATTGCGAAATCTGGGCTTGGCAAGCTTGATCGTGAAACTTTCACACAAGGTGCTGTTGGCCAAGCCGAGCACATTGCTCTATTCAAAACCCCGCGTTTCATTGTAAAGTTTGGAGATACAGGCACCTTTATGTTTGTAAGCGTGATGCTATATGTGAGTTAGCCTTTGTTCATTGTGAATTAGCTAGACCCCGGAGAGCCAAAGATGCAGAAGGACCTCTTTGTGTAACTGAGTTAAAAAAACAGGGCTTCAGGGACAATGTATGACAGGTACGCATACCTCATTTTCAGGTCATACATTGGCATCTAACAGCCACTTTTATCCAATCAGCATTGTTGAAAAATCTACGTGACGTGAACAATTGTCCTGCTCCAGCCCAACATGCCCATCATTCAACTTTCTTGATTCGAGGTGATTTGACTGAGCTACGCCCAAACAAAGAATATGTCAATTCTTGAAAGACAGACCCTGCGAATGTCTTTGTCTTTCAAACTTGTGGACGCTCCCATTCCAAGTTTTCAAATGAAGCGTGAGGTTTTTATTTGAAAATATTGATCAGCATGTTCGAGAGCACCCTGTTGACCAATTTTCAAGTTGGAGGTGGGCAACTTCGGGGCGGTGGGCCGTCCGCTCTTTTGTTCCGGATCGATCCCGTCATCCACCATTTGGACCTCCCCGCATTTTAAATCTTCACAATGAAGCCTGCGAATTTTATTTGAACGAAGTTGATCAGCATGCCAAAGAGCATCTTGTGTGAAAGTTTCAGGTTCGAGAGGGGCAATCTCATAATCAAGGATTGATGTACAGTGTTCATGCATTTATAACAAGAGGTGTTTGACCCACTTCTTCCGCTCCTAGCGTATTGCCTTTTCCTCCCATTCTCAACGGTTGGCCCATTCAAGTATACAACTACCACCTGCGAACGATTGTCCTGCTTCAACCCATCATGTCAATCCTACAACACTCTTCATCCGATTGTCGTTGACTGAATGGCAAGTCCATGGCGTATGCACAGCCCACTACAACACACGAGTCTCTTGACACTACACACTCTCTTGCATACTCCTCTGCTACAATCAAACGTAACAGCATTCATTGCAGCAGTTGCTCTTAGCGAGGTCTTTACTCCATTGTCTCAAACAGCGTTCACAACCTTGTCACTCTACTACAACACACGCTCTTGCCACGATCAAACGCTGCAGCTGTTGCTATTAGCGAAGTCTTTATGCATTGCCTCGAACAGCGTTCTTTACTTGCAGCAACTTGCTTTCCAGCCTTTTTCTACGAACAACAGGTAGTCATTGTGTAGAAGCAGCTTTATTCACGTGTTGCATCTTGTTTCAATACATACAACTTCCTATGGATGATGCCATATCAGCTATCAAGTACACTTCAATACAAAGACTCTTTACCGGTTGAGCTATGATGGAATATGACCAAGAAAGAGATAGACCAACAGCAGGATGAAAAGGAAGGTTATCAGCAGCGATCACATGGCTCTTTCTTATTGGATTTGCAATGGCTATGGATGGAAGGATGCGATCAAGTGCAGGGATGAGAAAGAATCCTGGAAGGTTGCTTTGGTTACTTATCGCGTCGTCTGCAAGAAGAGTGGATCATATCATGTGAATACGGCTGAGGATGATGATGGATTGGAATGACATGGTTGAGATGGCTTTATCTTTGATGGAGATGGTTTACCGCCGTGGGTGATTTGGAATTCTGCCTATCTGGAACGTTGGACCTCCTCTATGTCCATCGACTTGGTTACAGCACACACACCTTTACGATAGCATTCCTACTATCAGCGTGTACCCCTTTGTATTCAATTTTATTCGCTTTTACAACAAGAAAGTCTTACTCCATTTACATTTGGACATTTTATTGGATGGGTGAATGGTGCACATGAAACAAGTGGGCATTGGTTTTGATGAGATACAATAGATAGTAGCTGGACTACTGGACTGATGATGATGATGAATGCAAAGACGTAACACGTATTAGTAGATGGATTCAACAAGGGTTAGAGATGTGGGCTATGGGACAACTGGATCAAGGAGCAACCAATGCTTTATTATCACTGAAAAGTTGTTATTAGTTGTGTTGACCATATACAATGCTGGATGTCTATCGTGGGGCACTTCCTGTGGCTACTTGTCGCCTTGTTTCGTCACCAGAATAACGAGGGATCCTTCATCGTTTGACTCCTCTAACCACGCTGACATGTACAATCTCCAACTGATATCTCTTTAAAAGTTCCTTCCATGCGTTGCTGATAGTGGCCCTATTATTCACAAAGTAAGCTCGTGGCAAAACATATGGTTATCCCCTGCTGTAGCTGCTTACATGCCCTTTGGAATGGCTAAGTAATGATCCCACACCCAAGAATCAATGCCACGACCATGTTGTTGTATAAATGTGGTGCTTTCCGTGGTAAAGTCATCAGCACCATGTTCATGATCAGGAATGTCGCCTGGACGTAGGCATGCATCATGACCGTCGTTGGCGCAAATGTTGATCCAGTATTGTCGTAAGATTCTTTGCAATGAGAATGATTCGTCAAATTGTGCTTCATCCATGACTTCTTGGCGAGCTGCTATGTTCTGATGTTGTAATGTATCAAGAAATACGGGAAAGTAAGAATTCTTGGCATGCCAGAATGGGGTATAATCATAAACGATGGTGGGATTTCTAGCAGAAGGTAGCAAATGTCGATCCTCATTCTTGAACACCAATCCATGTTGTGTGATCGTTGGATCAAAATCGATATAAACAGTTGGGCCAAGGTTCTATATGGCTTGACCGACATAGATACCATTTGGTTCATAGCGTTCATGACCATCAACAATGACACGTAGCCTTGCTTTTCGGCTCCCTACATGCAGTTCACACATGTTGAATCTTGTGGGTCTTGTGCTACTCCTGCCGGTGCGCCGTTTCTGTCAACGAAGCGTTGTCTTGCTCCTTCCATTGCTATGTCTCTCAACTCCTTGACAGCCACCCACGAGTCATCACCCTCTGGCCAATCAGCAGGTCTTGGACACACTCTTAAAAGATACTGGATCAAACCTGGTGGCAGATCAGCAACAACGATAGTCGTCTCGTGTTGTACGTATCTCAAGAATGATTGAAGGATGCTGATATTATTATTCATATCGTACATGAACCATCCACGAAAGGCTGCTCGATTGTTGATACAAGATTCACTTGCATACAGGTTGGGATAATCATGGCGAGTGAGAGATGCATATTGCCCGTACACGTTCAGCACTCCCTGTAGGAGCTGATACCCCCCACATCTCCAAGCGACAACGCAATGTAACTTGACCACGTTGTCGCCTTTTCTTACATAAGTTTGATTCATCTTTATAGGGAAAGGCCTTGAGTATCTATGGTGCAGTGTTCAACCGATACACCTCGGCTTGTTTGGAAAAAGTGTAAATTCAGCAGGTAGGCCTTGCCAAAGGATTTATGTCATCAACAAAAAAGCCGCCAGCTCTGTATTCCTAAGCCAATGTTGCTTTCTGCTTGCAGAGATACGAGGTATAGGTATCACTTCTCAAAGGAACATCAATACACAAGAAAGAGATATAAAATGAAAATAGCCATACATAATCACAAAGAAACCATCATCAGGGAAAAAGGGGGAGATGAATGCCACAACGAGACAATGAATCGAAGGGCTGCATATAGTTGATCACAAAGATTAATAGGTGAGGAATAGCTGACCCATCAAAACTACATGTTCGTTCTCATTATCACGTACCAAAAGGCAGACGTGGATGACATGCGCAATCGAAAAAGATACAAGAGAAGAGATGTGTGATGGCTTTCGTGACAACAAGCGTTGCTTTTGCGTGCTTGCCATGGTGGGCGTGGGAATGGTTGTCAACATAAAGAAAAGAAAAGAAGGCTGTGATTGATTTGATAAATGGTCCCTCACCTAACAAGGGTTACGATGAAGCTGCAATAGCATAAACAACTGATAAATCTACCTGATGATCTTTGACCACAGCTTAGAAGAGGAATGCAGCAGTGACCCATGATCATTGTGAAAAGGCATAATGATTGATTGTATCCTGCGTCGATTGGGCAATGCAACACCAATGCTCTTGGGGTTCCACAAAGACAAGTCCATGCGCATACATCTGGATAGGCCAATTACATGTCCTCTTGCCACTAAAACTTGCACGTTAACATTCGTCGTGTTACATTGCTTTTTATTTATGGGCGTGGTATCGCCGAGAACAGGGAAGAGTGTCATGGTAGCACGTAGTGGACAATATGCATTAAGTTTGACGATGGCATTTACAATTATTTGGGAGATGAAAGGATGCAAGATCATGGTAGGTTAAACGAATTCCTATACCAATGTATAATAGAGGATCGATGTATACAACCATCACCTGATGATATGCATCAACAGCAGGTAGAGTAGCTTGATTTGGATCTCGAAAATGCCAAGGTCTTGAAGATGATGGTTGGGTAGATAAAAAAAAAATCAATGCGATCAAGCTCAGTTGGGAGTGGGGCGACTCGATATCCAGCTGAGTTGTCAAACTCGTCGTGGTGTCACTTCCTCTCCTTCAAACTTATCATGGTCCTGCAGGAACTGGAAGCTCAATTCCCTGGGCGATCAAAGCAAATTGCCACATTGCTACAGCTCATGGGCGAGGTGAATATTTATTTCAAGGTCAATCGGTATAGAGGATACTAAAGATCTGTGACAATAGCCTAGCGATGCCGTCCTTCCCAGCATTTTCATTTACGGCCACCCTTCTTCAGGCAAAACCAGTGTTGTTCGTGCCATTCTCGAAAAGACGCTTGCTCGATCCATGTGGTCATTTATCAACTGCATCGAATGTCATACGCCACGCATGCTGTTCGAACACACAATCAACCAGTGGTGCGATTGGACGCCTTCATACGAGAACAAGTATACGGGTGTACGCCGAATAGACAACATTCATCAATTTGTGAAGGCGATCCAGGAGGGCGTTGCATTGGATGATGAGAGGATGATTCAGTTTGGTGATTCAGAGACGCGATATCTTGTACTCGATCGTGCCGAGAGACTTCGTGACATGGGATCGACTTTGATTTATTCATTATTACGGCTAGCAGAAATGGTAATGCTCTTTCAATGCATGGATGGATGATTGGTACCAACCACACAAAAAATGTGATAGACGGGTCGAAATATTTGTGTCATCATGATCAGCACGGTGGTGTTTGACAAGTTCAGAGTTCGAGGAGGTGCCTATGAACCACTGGTGATGCGATTTCCTGAATACACAAAGCAAGACACAATCGAGATCCTGCGTAAAGGTTACACCACGCGTTTGATCCAAGTGGAAGGTCGAGATCCTGTTGAGCTCAATGACGAATTTGTCGACGGCTTTTCTGAAATCATTTACAACATCTTCAATCACAACTGCAAGGACATCAATGAATTGCGTTATCTCGCGGCACTTTTGTTTCCGATATACATCAGACCTTTGAAGGATGGTGATTGTAAGTTTGGAATGGCATTCTTAATATGCAAAGGTGGACTAACACGTGTGCTAATAGCAAGGGTATCCGAGCGATCAAGGTTGTATCAGCTGGCATTACCATTCTTTGCCAAAGCAACAGATAAACTCTACTTGAGAGAGGTTTCGAGTGCTGAATGGGCCAAGGAAACGAAGCGATTGGATGAATTGGATGATGCTGAAGCAGAGGATCTTTTTCGAAAGCAATCACGTGACAAAGGTGAGTGCCCTTTATATGAATCGTTGCAAACGTGTGGGGATGCTTACAAGTGATTGATAGGCTATTTCGCATTACCGTATTACACAAAATTCTTGTTGATTGCTGCGTTCCTGGCATCTTATAATCCTCCGCGATACGATGTACGATACTTTGCCAAGGCCGGTGAGGCACGCAAGCGTAAGAAAGGAGGCGGTACTCGTAAAGCCAAAGTAGACAATCTCGGTGGCAAGGTATGTAAATTAACATGTGATTGGCTTTATGGACAATGGTACCAATGGTTGGGAAATAGATGCGACCTCAGCTTCTTGGTCCCAAAGCTTTTCCTGTTGAACGTATGCTGGCCATCTTTTACAGTATTATCGATGATACCCTTGAAGACTCGATCGATATTCAAACACAGGTTGGTCTTTGCATGTCATATAGATAGGCGTTTTATTTATGGTTGGGATGTTTGCTAGATTACAAGCTTAACGACGCTACGGCTTTTGGTGCGATCAAACAATCTCGAGCGATTAGATGGCTCCAGGTTCAAGTGCAATGTTAGTTTCCAATTCATCAAGGCTGTGGCATCTAGTGTACGCTTCGAAATTGAGCAGTATCTATTTGATTTTTGTTGATAAAAACATGCATTGGTCTATGAATCCTTGGAGTAGAGTGGTGGAGGATGATAATCGTGTAATGGCTGATTCAAGCTTTAAGGTATTGTTAGCATTCTATGAATGTGATAGATGTCATTGATTAGGTTACATGTAAGGTTTATTATATCATCAACGTCTATATTCTGATAACAATAATGGTTGATCATGGTACGTGCATGATTCAGTGGTCCCGTCGGGCTAACAAACATGTTCCATTAATAGCATAAGATTGATGGAGTTGAATTTGGTTGTCCTTCACAACGCTTCCCTTTACAGAATCACCTTCGGGCAATGGCAGCTGCACAGCGAACAAGTCAAGCAAACAATGGTGTCGATAGCTCTCTCCATCAGAGCATTTTGGCCTGGTATGTGTGTGCGTGTGCGTGTGTTTGTGTGGTTGTCAAGGCAACATGCCAATGAGTTAGAGGGAGGGTAGAGTTGACCTGTGATCCCCATGTTGATCGTCCCAGGCTATCGCAGACTTATCAGTATGATTCAGACAACTACGATACGGGTATCCAGCGATCGCGTGTGTATGAAGATTACATTGAGTACCTTCGCGTCAACGAGCCTGATCAGCAACCACTCAACGCAGCTGGTTTTGGAAAGCTTGTCAAAACGGTCTTCCCGGGTATACGCACTAGACGACTTGGTATCCGTGGCCAATCGAGATACAACTATTGCGGCATTGCATATAAACAACCACAGCCATTATCATCACAACAACAACAACGAAGACGATCCACAAGTCCTTCACCTTCAACAGCAATGATGAATGATGGTGATACCGATATGCCAACGACACAACAACAAGGCGTGATAGTAAAGTATGTTTGGGTCCAAGCTGTGAATCACATCATTAATGCAACTTTAGTAATACAGACGTATCGTCTCAGCATGTTGGGTTACCTATCAATGGTCATAGTGAACAAGTATCATCGACACAGCAGCAACAGCAGCAACCCCAATCAGAAATTCAGGAACGAGAGATCCCGACACTACAGCCATTCATGGCACCACACACCACCGATCCTTCTCGGCAACCAGAATCTGAACAACTCACATCACTGTACCATAATCATTGTCAAGAGATACTCAAGCTCATGCTACTCAACCAAGATGTAAGTGTAAAAGAGAATGGATAGCTATCATAGGAGATTGACAACTAGAAATAGATCAGCGATTGCATTCACCAACTTTACTCAACGATACCAGATCCTATCCGCCAGATCATGAATGGAGATTCACAAGTGATGGAGGCTATTTGGCGTTGGGATTGCGTGCTATATGATGTGAGTGTCAATGTATAATTGAGAAACATGGACTCATTGTTGTGATAATAGACCATCATCCATGTCCTTTTCCCCTCAATACACGCTCCAATCAGCAAAGCAACACATGACTATTTGAAATCGTGTTCATCCAACCTATCAAGCTACTGCACGATGGCCTTGAGTGGATATTCGGAATCATTGATAAGCAAAAAGATGGCAGGTAATTTGAGAAGGAGGAGAAGCCGAGATGTATATAGTCAATCATTTCTCATACGGTGAAATAGTGATGCATATTTTCATATCCAAGCTCGATCGATTGGTGATTTCAAATCAATTGGCCCAAGCGGCGCATCATGATCTTACTACTCAAGCCAAAGACATGCTTGTGGATTGGGAAAAGATCAGCATTGACAACATACTGGATGGAGCACAATGGATGTCCCCTTGGGGTGGTGACGAAGGTCTCGGTCAACAGCGTAAGTTTTGTGGATTTCATTCACGAACAAATATACTCATCTAGGGGATGTATAGTCAACAAGGTCAAGCTATTGTTACAAAGGCAGTGTCAAGCAGCCAATGACGATCAAAGTGGAATTGGTGCCTGGGTGGATTGGGTATACGACATTGTGCATCAGCATTTGATCACGCCACATGATACAATCAGCTGGGTTAAGGAGGCGATTCAACGATGGACCCTTTACAGCTCATTGATATTACGTGAACTCGCTTTGGTAGAAGATGCCACTACTTTGGGTAAGGAAAGGAACAAAGAGGGAGAGAGACTATAAAGGTACACAATGGCTCATCCATGGTTGGCTGTAGATGCATTTCGTAAGTTGTGGATGTTCATCAACGATTATGTGATCTATTTGGGAGAAGAGTCCATTGCTTCAAGAAACATGGCTGCCATGGGTTCCGCTAAAGCTGAAATGCAGTTCCCGCGTACATTTTCCTCCTCTGATTCGATCCCATCCAGCTCTTTATCATGACAACATTGTTTCATCCCCTTATTACATAGCAAAGAAAAGGAAGCTTCATTGTGATGTATATGCTCACTACCTCCACACTCAACAATAAAGCCACTGTTGGATAATGAAGACCTGTGTTACAATGACAAACCAATGAAGGTACCAACTCTTGTTGTCACCAGCATGAGAAACTTTCAAGCAGATGCAAAGACGCATTGTATATGTAATAACTAGAATTAGGTATAATATTAAGACGGTGCAAAGATACATGCAAGTAAAAGAGAGGTAGCGAAAAGGGCGATTGGGTGGGGTGATAGGGAGTGGAGGAGAAACGGTACAATAATCGGCAATATGAAATGAGGAAAAGGGAAGAAATGCAGGTACTAATCATCGTACACCTTGAATTCGAGCTGGAATAGCAAGCATATCAATGAATCAGTCATCATCATCATGATCCCCCCCCCTTTGATTGTACTTACAAAGAGAAAAGCAAATCGCACAGGATTGGAGATAGATAAACCATGCTGATGATACAGATTCTCATTCTCGGATTCAATGAATTGTAATACACGTCGGATACACTAAAAGAAGCATGTCATGTCAGAGATCGTATCTATAGAATCCCACGTAGAGAGACGTACTCGTTGATAATGGTTTGAAAAAAAGATTGGCCAAGTGTAGATTGTCAAGATCTCCATGATATTATCGAATACGGTGAGCCATGATACTCGTTCGGCGTCCATAAGAAGCTTGTTGATACCTTGGATAGTGTGTTGAAATTGCTCTATCGTTATCTGATCATGGGTTAAGTCGATTGACGAGCGAGCGAGCGGGGATCATGATGGTCTTTGTTACCTTGCCAGCGAGCTGCGGTGGATAAGCCGTTGAGAATTGTGTGATACCGTCCCCTCGAGTATAGTCTCGTTCAACACGAATGGCCCGTTGAGGTATTCGTCTAGTAATATCAATGGAGTAATGGTCTACAGCTTGATTGCCAATGTTGTTGTTGTTGGGAGGGAAACTAGCAAATGAGGGCGACATCGATGAGCGAGTGGCCATGGCATTCTGCTGGAAGCATTCGGGTTTCGTTAAACAAGGATTGTTGCTGCTGTTGTTGCTTGCAATGGCAGGATCTGGAATGACGCCGAGTAATATGAAGTTGTAATATGGGGAGTAGAGTACGACGGGGACGTAGAAAAAGGAAGGAAAGGAAGGAGTGAGGAGATAAAAAGACACATACAAAGGCGTTTTAGATCAGAAAATATTCCGTTGTTTTAGCTGTTGCCATGGTAATCCTTACCTAAACATTGATGAGCCAGATGGTATCTTAAGAGAGGTGTCGTATCAAATGAAATCGTTTTACGATGATGGATGATGCTGCTCTTGTATTTCATAAAGTTTGATCCATCACCATCATTATCACCACCGGCAGTAGTGACGACAAGAATTGACCACGAATGTCTTCTTCTCCTCGTTGTCGTTCCAAGGGGTTCAGAGGAGATCGTTGATGGTATCTGTTGTGCCATGAGAGTCGTGAGAGCACATGTAGATACGTGCAAGCACGCGTAAAAAAAGAAAAAGAGCAAGGACGTTATGCGATCTGACTAAAAGAAATCTCTCTATTCAATTGTACTAGCCATCCTTTTTCATTCTGTGCAACAGCTAACACTCTTTATAGCCTGATTTGTAACAAGGCATTGCATACAAAGTGGTATGTGCGGTACACCATTGAATTCTTTATTCTTTCTGTGAATGTGTTATCTTTGACTATTACTGCTTGTCGCATGAGCCTACATGTTACATGTGAAGAATCAAGTAAACGTGTATTAGTAAATGCCTTTTTCTTTGAGGGAGGAGGAGGGGTGGTGGTGGTGAGACAAGCGTACCTGTTTTGATCTGCACGACCACCGATAGCAGCTCCTTGTTTGAAGAGTCTTCATCTACCGACCACACCATAGCACCACCCAAGTTTTGACATATCGCATAATTGATCTTAATAGCCATTGATTTGGGATCATCATAAGAGATAAATGTCTTATCCGTTGGATTGAAAAGCCATGGCGTCTGAGTAACATTATCCCAGGTACGCACCCATGGTGAAGCTGCTGTCTCGGGAGCAGTAAGCACCCCTTGTGAACGAAGATTACCATAGCGCCATATGCCCGATAGGCCTCCTGGATCTGTAGTTGATATACTTTAGCTCAGATGCGAATAAATCTTATTACTACTACTTGCCTTTGGGACAATTGGGATCTTGCCAAGGTGCATCATATGAATCTCCTTTGGGAGGCTTTCCTTTTTCTTGTGATTGATATTGTGATCCACTTTGGGTCATATCAACGGTGGCAGCTGTAAAGATAAAAGAGATAAGTTTATAAGGTACATGGCTATTGCTGATCCTACATACTTGCTGATCTCCCGTAAAAAGCCATACCAGGTACGATCTTTTCGGTAGGAACGCCTGCACCCTTCCAAGCTTCAATAGCCGAAACAAAACTATCGGCATCACCCTGGCCTGGCTGAAACTGAAAAGGAGCATTGGGTCCAGTGGTATCGTTCCATGCGCCATTGATATCGTAAGTCATCAAATTGATGCGATCAAGCACACTACCAAAATCAGAAGCTGATTCAAATGGACGCACATAGCCTGCAATGGAGATCTCCTTGCGCGAGGTGCCATTGTGTACTCCATCAAAGGCTTGACGCATCTCCTTGATAAGCTGCAAATAGTTCTTGGTATCATTGGCTTCGTCCACAGCATTACAACCGGCACCTTGCCTTCCAGGATATTCCCAATCTATGTATGTAATAATAAGTATCAGCCTACATGGTTGTTTCAATAGTACATACCCAAATCGATGCCATCAATGCCATAGGTGTTGATTTGGTCAATAGCCCAATTGATAAAATTCGTTCGTCCAGAAGCACTCGCAGCCATAGTACTGAAAGTCAAACATCCAGACCATCCACCAACGGAGATGAGCACCTTGGCATTCCCGGCATGTGCCTTTTCAACAAGTTGTGGAAGCTGTGTCTTGACTTGGTCATTGTCGGTCCATTCAGGTGTATCGCCATGAAGCATAACGGCAAACGCATAATTGATGTGCGTATACGAAGAGAAATCAATGTTGGATACAGGGTACCTTGCATAGAGCCCTACTCAATGTTAGATGTGTGATAATAAAAAGCACATTGGAATGCTTACAGTTAGGAAAGTAACCTATGACAACCTTGTCGGCCATGGCAACGGGTATCCATGCAAGCATGAAAAACAAAAAACAAGACGACACGAATCGATGAAACATGGTAGAGTAGGTTGATGATACTTCCTTTTAGCTGGATGAGACCCTCACTATATATACCTTTCATGATGCTGTGGATTCTTCCATTAGTGACGATTGTATTTCATCTTAGTAGTAGAATGACGACGATGATGATGGCAACGATCACATTAATCCCGGGAAAAGGTCATGCTCATTATGTTCCACGACATCTTTCAGGATTACCAAGTTGTTTCCATTGGCGCTAAATGCCTTCAATGCTGTTAATCACGCTAGATGTGCCGGAGACATGACTACATTAGGGTAGATTTCCGAGTTCATGGTAGTGGTGATGGTCATCCTTGTTATGATCCCATTCTTTGGGCGTTGATTGTTTCACATGGTGTGGTTCAATTATAGCGTCGAGAAGGTTGATTCTCTCTAACAATGATAGCATGGCTATATTTAGCCCATAGATAAAAGATAATAACCGCCCTCTGCTGTTGACGTTTTATGAAGGAAAGCCCTGGTATGACGTCTTGTTCGATGTTCAATGCATGCTGTTGTAACAATAATCGGCCTGCTCTTCTTTGGGAGATTTCCCGCCATGCACAGCAGAGGGTTTGTTGTGCCTTTATTTGTGTAATAAATGCTGGGATGATGGCCAATGGCGACTTCTATTTGTGGTATTATGTATGTGGTTTGTTGAAAGTAGCACAATGAATGTCAACAAAAAACCAGCTCATCCATCATGTGAAAGACCCCACGTGCTGCCTCTTTGTTTATAAGAGGGTTCAAGTTGTACTCGAATGTGTTGTTGATGGCATTGGATGCAAAGAGCATGCCGATTGTCGATCATCAATTGAGGATGGCACATGCATAGGGATGATACAAAGAGTATTGGATGTGTCATTTGAGATGAGTAGAGTCATGGAATAATAATAGCTGGGTGCAATTCGTTTCGACATCCGTTGATTGATCGATGAGCAGGATCACCGTAGGATTTCGTAAGCGTCCCTGTAATTGAACCCTTATCATTAGAGACATGCCAATTATGCATTATGAATTCCGAGAACACGGTCAGCTGAACACGTGGTTGATCCAAGTCGCCTTGGCTGGGAGCACCGCGCCTGATCATTTGATTTTGTTGTAAAACCTAAAGGGTGACCCACCTTCACACCCAAAATGAATGGCTCATGGCTCATGTGTTGTCGCATTTGGATCTAATACTGCTTTTTGATGACAACTCCATGCATGCATTTCATTTTGTCACACCCGAGTATACTTGGGTTTACGCCAAGGTGCTGTAACCATCATCAGCTATGAGCATGCTGCTTTCCAGTCTTTCATATGCCATCGTCATGATCAAGTCTTACGTCAATGTTGTCGTCGTGAGTCGTTTTCAATCATCTGATGTATCATCATCTCGTAGGATGGCGTTTTTTTCATCGATAATAGTAGCCTTATCGAAGGGCAAGGATAAAGGAACCTTCGTCACATGAGCGTATATCATTGAAAACTCAACGATCCACCTCGCGGCGATACGTGTGGGTTGCGCTATGTATAGATCCATTAAGGACGCGGATAAAGCAATAGCTCCCACGCTACATGAATATGTATAGGTGGTGATCATCTCCTTTGCCGTGTATACTACTTGCGTTGGCGACGTGCTTGACATGCGATGTCACATGAGATTGGTTCTTTGTATATTTGGCCCATACTTTTGGTTCCATTCTCTTCCAATACGGGGTCTAGGTGAACAATGGACGTCCTCTTTCCCGATATGCAATGCTCTCTCTCGCTTTAATCTTGGTAAGCTTATATGTACGGCACGTGATCCATCATACCAACATTGGAAAATAGGAGAATTCCACATACGCAGCGAGGAACGTTACGGCAACGTTAGTTGCTTATCTTTCTTGCTTTGCATAAACGTGGGGTATTTGGACGTATGCCAAATCGGGAATCCGTAACAACGCAACATCATCACCTTGACAACCGTTGGTATGACGACATGTCAAATCCAATACATCTTGCAACTCTATTTGCATAGGGGGTTTTGATCTTGACAATGGATGAGTTGTTGTGAGTTCACCAATAATAATCTTCTTGATAGCTTTATGGTTGATGGTTGTACCACAGCGTGACATTTCTCTTCTCAGAGGTAGATTTCAAAAAATCAATGCTCATTGGGCCATTGGATTGTATCACTTTGAACCACGTTGAATCACTTTGATTTTGACTATAGCAATTGCTATCATTTATTGGTGATGATGATGATGATGATGATGATGATGATGGGATGCAGTTCCCACGCAAGAAGGGCATTATCAGGCACACACACACACACACGCTTTGCTGCTGGGTTCAATAGCCGCTCCGACTCTATTTTCCCTCCGAGATATCGGGTTAGTTATATACCGCCTCTCTTCTCTCTTTTGTTCTTTCCCCACTTTTTTCCCCTTAGCAATGATTCCAGATTTGCCTTTTGTCTCTCGTCGATCGGTTGTTCATGCTACTCATGGCATGGTATCAAGCTCGTACGTACTCATAGATACCATGACACATCCCAATCCACGTTTATTGAACACGCTATTTGCTTGACAACAACCCTCACACAGACAACCACTTGCAACCCAAGCTGGTGTTGATATTCTTAAAAAGGGTGGAAATGCAGCCGTAAGTACAAGCTCAGCAGCTCTTGCATTTCAAAGATTGATCCGTTCTTTGAACTCATTTAGGATGCAGCTGTCGCTGTGGGTATGTGCGATGATCAATGATACGGATAAGGGGATACTCACACTTTTGGCCTGTTTCGGTTTTGGGTATTAGCTGCTGCTATAAATGTTACCGAAGCAGCTTCCACTGGTATTGGTGGTGACGTCTTTTGCTTATATTACGATGCTAAAAAGCGCACCGTCACCGGTCTTAATGGATCTGGAAGGTAAAGGAAAGGAAAAATGGATAACGAAAACAGGGATTGATTTAATGATATAGAGCGCCTGCTGCATTGACAGTGGAGCATTTACGCAAAGAAGCAGGTCCTGATACCAACGTTGTTCCTCCTCAAAGTGTTCATGCCATTACTGTTCCTGGTGCTGCTGCTGCTTGGGTTGATACTGTTGACAAGTTTGGATCGGGCAAGCTGGATCTTGCCACCATCCTTGAACCAGCAAAGATGATGGCTAAAGAAGGGTAATACCAAAAATGTGGCGTTAATGCATCTATTCCTTTCGGGATATGTTTTAACCTTATCGCTCTAGATTTCCTGTTTCCCATCTCTCCGCTCGTTTGGTATGTTGCTTGGATCAAGGAAAACATGGTGTGGCTGACGTATGTCTTTATTAGTGGGGTGAAGAAGAAGAAGCTTTGAAAAAGAGAAATCCTGGTCGTGGCAACATGCTTATCAACAATGAGCGTGCTCCTCGGGAAGGCAACATTATCCAGCTACCTGAACTTGCAGAGTATGTCAGAATCCCATTTGACCGTCGTTGGCATGGTATTCACACAGCTTTGGTAGTACATTTGATATGCTCGCCAAGCATGGCAAGGAAGGCTTTTACAAAGGACGTATTGGAAAAGCAATCGTGGATGCTATTCAGGCTGAGGGTGGTGTGATGACCCTTGAAGACCTTGCTGCTCATGACACAGAGGTGATTGACGTTCCTCTTTCGCTCGAGTACCACGATTGGACTATTTGGGAAATCCCACCCAATGGTTCAGGCATCACTACGCTTATCGCCCTTGGTATTATGGAAGCTCTTGAAGAACAACATGGTCTTGATATCAAATCCATGAACCCACATTCGCCTCAATACTTGCATATTGTGATTGAAGCTTTGCGTGTTGCTTTTGCCGATACACGTTACTATGTGACCGATCCTCAAGTGCAGCCTTGCCCTACCGAAAAATTGCTCAGCAAGGTATAGAGAGGTTTTGAGGATAGTAACATGGAAATGGGATTACTGATCATGGTTGCTACGTAACAATAGGAGTATCTTAAAGAGCGTGCCAAGCTCATCAAGTTGGACAAGCGCAACGGCGATGTACAAAAGGGATACCCTGAAGATGAGAGCAACACTGTATATTTTTCGGTCGTCGATGGTGAAGGCAATGCCTGCAGCTTTATTGTATGTGTATTCATTATCTAACGATTCATGCAAGTATACTAACATTATGTATGTGTGTGTAACAGAATTCAAACTTTATGCATTTTGGGGTAAGTTTAAGCTATAGAGGCTGTCGTCATGTTTACTTATTCTTCCAAACATAGTCGCATATTGTTCCTGAAGGCTGTGGTTTTGCGTTGCACAATCGTGGTGCCAATTTCGTCTTGATTGAAAACCATCCCAACTGCATTGGACCTAGCAAGCGTCCTTACCATACCATCATTCCATCCATGATCACACGCAAGACACCACAAGGGGACCACGATCTCGAAGCTTGCTTTGGTGGTAAGTATGCATGAAATATGAAACCTGATCCATCTTTAACGTATGTTGTAGTGATGGGTGGATACATGCAACCCCAAGGACAAGTCCAAGTAATCATGAATCTCATGCATTTCCTTTCCAATCCACAACATGCCCTTGATATGCCTCGTGTGTGTATCTCGCCTCCTCCTCCCAAGGGTGGTGCTACCGTCGCATATACTTTTACGGATGTCCAAGACAGCGTTGTATACATTGAAGATGGCATTCCCCAAGAAACCATTCGCCAATTAGAGGGCATGGGTCACGTGTGCTATCGTCTCCATGGCTATGCACGTTCGATGTTTGGTCGTGGTCAAGTGATTCGTGTCAAGAATGATGAGACAACGGGTCAACGTGTGCTGGCTGCTGGTAGTGATCCTCGTGGTGATGGTCATTCGGCAGGCTGGTAACCATGGTTTCCCTCTCTCTCAATCCTTTTGTAATACCTCTTCTCCTTATCCATGCTAATACATCATTCGATTCATCGTATTCGTATATGCGTAATTATCTGTATTGTAACTTGCACAACACAATTTATTGTATAATACATGGAATGTGTAGTGTTGAAAGTGTCAATGTCAATGTCGGTTGTAAATAGGTGGGTTTGGAGTGCGGTGAAGTGTTGAGAGGGTGTCAAGTCGAGGGATCGCTTATTTTTTCTAACAGAGACAAAGAGCGTATGAGTACGACTACTAAACACGATGTTTCTCATGATGTCTTACCTTGTTAGCTTCCTCCTCAGCCTTATCACGAGCACGCTTTTCACGAGCACCAAGAGTGCGAGCAGCAGAGCGAGCGTAACGAAGCTTCATGTAAGCGTTAACCTTCTTTTCATCAGCAGAGATGGCACGAGCTTCAGGGGCAGTAGCAACTTGTTCAACGGGAAGAATAGCACCACGAAGTTGAACAGCGGAAGCAACAGCAGCAGCCTATTGTAATAACAATGATGATGATGATGAGCCATCAAATCATCTCTCCCATAGCAACCATCATCTACTTACATCAGAATCACCCTTCTTGGGGCTGGAGGCCTTGCGAGGGAAAACAATCAACTTGGCCTTGTAAGCCTTGAGACGTTGAACGTTCAATTCAAGGGACTCTTGGGAGTGGTTGCGACGACGATGGTCAACGGCAATACCAATAGAACGAGCTTCCTTGCGGTTGATACCAGCTTCCTTGAGCTCTTCAAGAGTGAAACCACGGCCAACACGAAGACGCATGTTGTAACGTTGAGTGGGGCAACGAACAGCAGGACGCAACAAACCATCAACAGGACGAGGAGCAATGCGAGCTGCCTTTTGAATGCGTGCAACACGACGCGATTTCTTACGACCAGGCTGATCGAACCAGGTCTTAACACGACGTTGCCAGTCTTTGCGGAAGTGTTGGTTGGGAAGTTGGTTGTTGTGCTTCAACACCATGGCGACTGAATGGACGAGGTAGTAGTGGTGGTGGTCGAAAAGTAAAGAGAGAGATGAAATTCAAGTTGGTGTTAATCAATCCATTATCTTCATTCATCCATCCATCCATCCATCCACACACAATGATGATTCATCCATCCACCATGAGAATAATATCATACAGTGTGGCAATCATGATGATGATGATTTACCTTAATTAGGGATGAGGGAAGGAGGGGTGATAATCGGTAACTAATCCGTTGGCTGCATTGACTTGTGATACTCGCCGCATCAATATCATCACTCACCACCTTATCTCTCGAATAGAGCTCTCTTTAAAGATATTTTCAAATGTACATAGTCTCCATTGAATACTACTAGATAGTTTGTTTGTATTCTTTGCTATATAAAGAGATTCAGGAACGCTCGCTTTTATAAGCCCAAAGCTACTTTTATTACCATAGCGCATTATCATTCTTATCCGAAAAGAGATGATGTGCATCGGACAACGTACAAAACCATTTATCTGATGGCGTTGGAGCAGTAGTAGTTAATTAAGAAATGTATGCCCTTCTTGAGCTTCTCTTGCATTACATTTGGGCGAGTGAGAGACACATTTGGCTCTCGAAGCAAGATGACTGAAGAAGAAAACCCAGCAGATCAATAAATGCAATAGTGATTGTATCCAGCCATGTCTGTGATAATATCTACCTAAAAAAGTGATGGCTAACACAAAGGTACATGCGATGCAGGGGATAAAAGTCATTTGCCTGATATATCAGCTATATGCAAAGCGCGTAAATTAAATCAGCGAGCGGATGTGTGTGAGTGTGTTCGTTTATGCAAACGCAACCCACGGCAAAAGCACAACCACACTCTATCACTCTTTCAAGGACTTGTAACAGAGGTCATGTCTACTTCTACTAACGTATGCACATGTGTCGTTGGGACCAACTTTTACTGCATCAATCAACCCAATGGGCCAAACAAAGAAGTGCAGCCGGCAGAATAAACAAAGACCAGCACTTTTTTTATGTACACGCCATATGTTGTGTGTACCGATTTCCATACTCAGAGTATTTATTATCTATGGTTCATTGTGTAAAGTCATCTCTCCTCCTGCATTTTTACGTATGTGTCATTGTTGGAATGCAACTGCACCAGTATACAAGATTCCATTTTAAAGTCATCGCCATGTTCAAAGGAGAGCAGAAAACGCGAGAGAAATTTGGGAAGGAGAACAGTATTCTGTCATTAGCAGCTGACTTGAGTTGCACACACGCACACACAGCTTGAGACGCCAATAAAACGTGCTGCACTTGATGCATGACCATGACCATAAATGGTCATAGCTAAGGTCAACCCCCATCACCGGGCCTGCTGCCGCTCATCAAACGTGCAAATAATAATACATCACGCGCCTCTTTTTCTTTTCATTCTTTTTACTTTTTTCTTCCTCATCATCTTTCAATATCTACCGGATCGATCCTTGTACTGCTTGTATACATATATATATACTATGGGTCAAGCGAATAGCACTACAACAAAAAGTGATCTCACTTTTGGTTATGTCTCTGTGCCTCCCCGAAGAAGAAAATCAAAACGTACCACCACCAACAGCAGCGACGATCTCATCTCATCACAAAGCCATTATGATCTTTTGATATCAAGTCCACAATTATATGCGTTATCAGCATCTCCTACTAGTATTAGTGATGGAGATACATTACTCGAGTCATCGCCCTCTTCTTCATCTACCACTAACAATACATGCTCGGGAACAATGACAACCAATCTTGACGATGATTGGGAGCAGCTTCAGCATGTCAAAGACGTATCCTATATCGATGAATCCTATTACGATGATCAGCTATTCAAGTCAACTCGTCATGAACTTGTTCATGATGATACGTGTTTCAATGGCTACTGGTGGGAAAGCCAAGATCTACATTCTCACAAGCAAAAATGTATGCAAAAGCGAAGAGTGAGATGCATGGATGTGTATCGTTGCATGGATCGGGCAATGCTGCATATGGATCTCTGCAATCGTCGGTTCGCTAGTATTACAGCTAATATTGCATGCTTTAATTCGATCAAGCGACTGGACCTGTAAGTAATGTACATCCTGCATCATCCTATCTATCATCCGCATCACCACGTTTTTCGCGTGGATGATGATGCGGTTTAATGAAAAGGGGGAAGGGGTGGTGATGATGGGAGGAGGGTGATGGTGGCGGGAGAGAGAGAGAACAAAAAGGAGGGGGAAAATGACACAATTCACTCATACATACATATCTCATCCTCTATAGGTCCTATAACGAGCTCACATTTTTGCCAGATGAAATCGAAGCATTATGTCATTTACAATATTTCAACATTTCACACAATCATCTGACATCCCTTCCCAACACCTTATGCAACCTTACCAACTTGGTCGAATTGGATGTATCATACAATCGAATCGAAGATTTGACGCCTTGTTTACGTCGACCTGACAATAAGAACCTTGAAATCTTGCATGCATGTTCCAATCGAATTGCTGATCTTCCAGCCATGATCTCCAACCTTACTTGCCTTGCCACTCTCAACTTGTCGCAAAATCCACTTTATGTTTTGCCTGCCGAAATCGCACGATTGACACATTTACGTCGACTTTTGCTTCGAGAATGCCCACTCATCGATCCAAAAGAACAACAAAAGTTGGCGTATCCACTTGCGCACGATCCACCTTCATTAATTGAATGCTGTGCACGCCTCATCATAAAGCAGCAACTCCCTATTCATGAAAACCTCCCCACACATCTTCGGAGATACCTTGGCAATCCCAAATCATGCAGTGCGTGCCGTAATCCTTACTTTGACAGCTTTGTGTCACGCGGCCAAATGATTGAGAAGTTGGATGGCCTTTTACCCTTGGAACATCGCTTGTGTTCAGCTCACTGGTCTGATGAATCGGATCGTGTGCTGGCCATGTTCGCTATCGATCAACAACCCATCCCCTACAACAAGAATAGCCACAAAGCCGCCGTATCATCGATAACATCCACCCCATTGAGCTCATCCCTTAGTACTATGCCAACAATAAACAGCAGACAGCTGCCATCATCACCACCAACAAGTCGCACCAGCACCAGCAAGAAATTAAATCAACATCGATGGTCGACCAGGCTTTCAACATTGACCCACTATTGAAAAAAGAATCCATATATACATTTACTATTTACATGTTCATTGATCCTAACATATGCTCCACTTGGGCTTGTTCCACTTCGCTATCCAGATATTGTTGACCACCATCATCCAAAAAGTTCTTTTGCACGTATTCCTCATAAGAGCTGTATTGTTGTGTATCTATATCCATATTACATTTAGAATAAAAAAGTGCATGTTGTTGTTATAATTCATCATCTTACCGAGGTCCGCTTCGATTCGATCCAACACAAGGCTGATTTGATCCCATACTTCTGGTTTGTGAGTCTTGATCAGCTGATACACATTCGTAAGTCGATCGGCCCATGGGACATGATCATCAAGTAGCACTCTTTCAAATTGGTCGAAGATCGCCTGATCATTCAAGATATGATGGATTTGGGCCATGTAATCATCTATACCCCACTATCAATACCTTATCCAACAAGATCCATATGCGGCATTGAGATGATACATACCTTCCATAGCTTGATAGCGTTGTTGATTGAGAACTTGGCTAACGGCTTGTCGTTTCATATGATCAAGCGTATCAAGGTAGTTTTGAATACTGGTCATCACCTGATCGTGTTGTACTTGGGGTTGATCAAGGCATAGGCTGTCAATAAACCGAATCACTGCGTCATCATCATCATCGCCTTCCAATGCACGCTCCACAGCTGCAACAAGTGGCATGCTCTCCATGATACTTGCAAACAATAACGTCGTCTTTGGATCCTGTTGTACTTGTTGCACCATATTCACTAACGCAGGCCATAGTGATGCACGCTCTTGCGACATTTTGACCACTGGTTCGAGTCGAGGCAAAAGGCCCATACCAGCAGCATCTGATCGCCACCCTTGAATGGCTGCTGCCAACTGATCCGAGTACTCGTTTGATGAAGGGAATGTGTGGTATAAGGACCGTGCCAACTCGTAAATAGGCGCTATCGTAACGGTTGACTGGGGTTGCATTATAGAGAATGAAAAGAGAGAAGGTTTGTGAAACCGCGCCAGCGGATAAAGCAATGCTCCTATAGCTTGTAGCTCCTTCATCCAAGCACTCAAATAAAACACATCATTCGTCACCTTGCCGAACAGAGATCATGTCAAGAATAATAAGAGAGGTTTTTATTATCTCAAAGGAAGAGGGCTACATGCAATGAGATAATCGTCGTTGGGTGGTAACCATGCCCGCATGGCACGTCAAACTTTGTTGGTATCCATGGCCGCTGAGTACGTACAAGACATCCCGACCTTGTTGTGCCTGTATATGCGATCAGACCATCTATCTCCACGGAATACAAGTACACCCGAATGCCGTTATCTTCATCTCTTTCTTTCTTTCTTTTTTTTTCTTTAATCACATGGCCCAAAGGCGTTTACTCCAGTTTGGACGTAAATTTGCATTTCCCATCACTGCTTCCGGAGCCGGTCTTTATCTTTATCAACTTTCCAATATGCCACAACCTCCTACTCTCACTCGAGCTGACAAGTCTACCAATCGCGATCACCACGATGGCAATCGCTTTAGTATGTGTTGAAAGCAAGTATAGGAGCAACCAGTAAACTGACCCGAGGTCATTGTAGCCAATCCTTGGGAATCGGCACACCAACCAACAGCCTTGGACACGATCAAGATGATTTTGGAGAACAAGCTGGGCAAGGCAGAAGCTGCTATTACCGAGTCGACCAAACCACAAACAGTTGAGCAAATGCAATGGGATGTTATCAATGCACCATCAAAAGCTGGAGAGGGTGCCGTGGTAGTAACGTGGATTGGGCAGTAAGTGTGCATTCATTCATTCCTTCATAACATGTATGCATTAAATTTACCCTTATGTAATTAATAGTGCCTGTGCGCTCGTCCAAGTGAATGGCTTCAATGTCTTGTTTGATCCAATCTTCTCGGACAGGTAAAGAAAAAGGAATGTATGCGGGTATCCAAGATACTTATTGTGTGTTCTACATACATAGATGCTCACCTTTATCGTTCGCTGGTCCCAAGCGTTATACTGAACCTCCCTGCAAATTGGATGAACTTCCTCGGATAGATGCTGTGATCATTTCTCATAATCAGTTGAGTAGTATGCATGCCATCATGCATCTCCAAAAACTAATCTTTTACATTGATGCAGCTACGATCATTTGGATGCTCCTACTATCAAGACCCTCGCCAATCAATATCCAGACGCCAATTTTTATGTCCCTCTCGGTAATAAGGCATGGTTCAATGGCACGGTGAAGCAAGATAGAGTCATAGAAATGGATTGGTGGGATCACGCTACAATATCGTTGGACGCTTCAAGGGCACTCAAAATCACATGTACCCCATGTCAGCATTTCTCGGGCCGTGGTTTACTCGATCGCAACAAAACATTGTGGGCCTCGTGGTGTGTGGAAGGAATTCAAGATGGTAATCGACGTGGCAACGTCTATTTTGGAGGGTGAGTTCGTCATCACATGCCAAAAATGGATTGGATGGACTGTTACTGAGTTACGTATGTAGAGACACTGGTTATCGCGCTGTGCCTGCCGGTGTTGGAAACAAAGAGTATGATGAGGAATACCTTGATTCACTGCCCCATTGCCCGGCATTTAAAGGTATGCGTGTACCATGGTGTTGTGTGTGTGACGAATCACTGACAACATTTTGCGGGGTTATATAGAAATCGGTGATAAGCAGGGACCTTTCGACCTTGCATTAATCCCCATTGGAGCATACAGCCCACGATGGTTCATGTCTACTATCCACTGCTCTCCTGAAGATGCTGTACGCGTTCATGAAGATGTCAAAAGTAAACGATCGGTAAGTTGTGATGGATGGCTATTGTTGACAAACATCGGGGCTAAGTGGATCATGATGGTAGATTGGTATTCATTGGGGTACATTTGTGCTTACGGACGAGGATGTCTCTGAACCACCACGTCGACTACGGGATGCAATGAAAAAGCGTGGCCATGATGAACATGACTTCTCAGTCCTCAAGCTTGGAGAAACACTTATTATTCCATCCGTTTCACCTTCCAACTAATAAGCTATCCATTGTGTACAACTTATGCATGTAGTATTTTAATATATCTTTGTTGACGTATAACACATGTATGATAGTATGATGGAAGATGGCAGTTGTTGTTGTGTGATGGAATCAAGCTATCAGATGTATCACGTGGTTCACAAACATCACATACCTGCATGAATTATTCACACGTTGATTGCATTATGATGTGCGTAAATGATGTTGCACACGATGGCAGAGGGTTGATGATGGATAAAACGAATGACAATGGTAATGTCTTTTTTCAAGGCTATTGCCGGATATGAATACTTTCACTGCTCCATGTCCCCCTTTCTTCTATTGCTGCAGGAAGGCTGCATGTCGTGCGTGTGTGTAAATTTAGACCATGCATGCAACCAGAAAGTCATCCCCTTACTATAAAATGAGCTCACCTTTTCTTTATCCCCTTTTCCTGTTTCGAAGCCAACTTCCTTTTTGTACCATTTGGGTATTATGCACTCACCACCAACGAGTACTGAGGATGATATTCCAGCCCACAAGGAGCAACAACAACAACAACGAGAATCCAAAGCTGACATTGTTGGTGGTCCAAATGATACCCATATCGATATGGAACGAGGCGTGACACCACGACCAGAAGAATACGAATATGGAAATGAGGATGATGATGACGCTAAGGGTTCACTGGCTTTGATTTACGATACACATCGACCATGGTTCCAGTTGAGTCTTCTCTTGTTACAAGCACAGCAAGTAAATAGGCCACACGCTCATGGTTATTTTCTCTTGCAATAGCTTAGCCATGTGGCTCGTTTTTACTGGTTTCTTGGTGGCTGCATATATACTTCAAGTACCCAAGGGATACAATTCCGAGAATTTGATCTTGGGTTTGATCTACGCTTGGTTTACTCTATACATCGTTTGTCAGTACATCTCATTTTCTCGAGTCACTCGGCCGCTTTATCATGCTGGGCACTCGACAATGGCACCTTTCCTCCGGCTGAGCAAACGCTGGCGTTTGTCCATATATGCACTCTTTGTCACCACCGTCATTGTTGCAACCGTATTCAGCTTTCCGGAAACAAAATCCACACGCAAACAACGCTTGATTTCATTACTTGGGTTGATCGTTTTCGTGTTGCTGTTGACAGCTTCCTCTCATGTACGTGAAATAATGGTATCTCTTTTTCAATCAAACACTCACATGATATATAAATGCGTAGAGACGTAGAGCGATCAATTGGTTCATTGTGTGCAGTGGGCTGTTATTCCAATTCTTGCTCGCCTTATTCGTATTTCGATCATCGGTTGGTCATGATATTTTTCAATGGATGTCGAATTTCGTCCAGGGGTTTTTGGGTATGGCACGACATGGTATGGCGTTCCTGACCACCGATCCAATTGCCAATCTCCCCTACTTTGCTGTGGTTGTCTTTCCTGCCGTCATTTTCTTCTCCGCTGTGGTGCAGATGCTTTATCATTTGGGTGCTTTACAATGGGTGTCTACAAGATTTGCAGTCATCTTTATCAAATTATTTCAAGTATCAGGTGTGGAGGCTATTGTAGCAGCAGCATCGGTATGTGATGATGATGATAGAAGATTTGAAACATACAAAGCTAAGAAGAAGAACGATTTAGCCATTTCTTGGACAAGGAGAGAGCTCACTATTGGTACGGCCCTATTTACGATACGCTACACGAGCCGAGCTACATCAAATCATGACATCCGGATTTGCCACCGTGGCAGGATCCATGTTGGCAGGATACATGGCCTTGGGCGTTTCTGGTGAAGCGTTGCTCACATCATGCATCATGTCAATCCCATGTTCTTTGATGGTATCCAAAATCCGATATCCAGAGACACAAGAATCACTCACAAGACACGAAATCAAGATTCCACCAGCTGATCCCAGCGACAGGTCATCCAATCTATTACATGCATTAGCAAATGGTGGATCCATTGGTATCTCAGTGGTGTTATGTATGGCTTCCAACATCATTGCCATTCTATCCTTGCTCTATGCTATCAATGCTGGATTGACTTGGCTAGGTCACTTTGTCAATATTCAAGAGCTCTCACTTCAAATGATAACTGGATATGTATTTGTACCCGTAAGTGGATGGATTCAAGCAATGATGAAATTACTAATAGGATATTCTTATATAGATGGCATGGTTGATGGGTGTGGATAATGGTGATCTAGTTAAAGTTGGGCAATTGATGGCACTCAAGATCTGGGCGAACGAGTACATGGCGTATCAAGCAATGATGACGACGTATGCGGGACAATTAAGTGAAAGGTCGACGCTTGTAGCGACGTATGCACTATGTGGATTTGCCAATGTTCCTGGAATGGGGATGCAGATTGGTGTACTTGGTTCTCTTGCTCCAGGGCGTACTGGGGATATTTCAAGGCTTGTTGTATCAGCTATGATTTGTGGATTCATTTCCACTTGCATATCAGCTGCAATGGCTGGGATGCTCTCGTGATTACTGCTCCTCCACTACACGTGTATTTTTATCCTTTGTCAACAATGTTATTATCTACATAGATGCGCCGCATTTCAAAAAGAGGTGAGGCTCAGTCGCTTTTGTGTCCCGTGGTACAAGCACGACATCAGCTATAGCACACGAATAATAAATGTTACCACCTTGCTCCTCCTCCCCCTCAGCCTTTTCTCTCTCTCCCTCGCTTTTTGCTGAAGCCGCATTTCCAACATGGTGTCTTCAGCTGTCCTCGATCAGTATCGTGTCATTGTCGGCATTGACTTTGGTATGGCTACGAGATGATCCCCAACGCACTGAATGCTGATCTTGTTGGTTCAGGTACAACGTATAGTGGTGCTGCTTACTGTATCCTTTCCTCTGAAGAGGTCGCCGATATCAACACATGGTAGGATGCAAACTCTCTTCTGGTACGAGTTGATTGATTGATTCATATCGCGTATGCGATCCATTAGGCCAAAGCAACCGGCTCATCGATACCCCAAGGTGAGTTACAAGGAAGCTATATGCATACTTTTATTGAACATAGAGTATCATCATAGGCACCAACTGCTAGTGTAAGTGAGATTGGATTGTGAGGACATGGATTTGGGCGACAAGTAACTGACATAGCGCGCACATCCTTTCAAACGGTCAGCTTTACAAATCCGATACCATGGTAAGGATATGAGATGAGTATTATTGGATGAATGAAGAGAACTTACGATGAGAATATACATAGCAACTTGCAGCTTGGGGTAATGCAGCTCGTCAAAAACGTTCTCAAGCTACCCAGGACAATTTTATCTTTTTGAACTTGTACAAGTTGTATCTCGATGACAGTCTTGATGGCATCCTCCCACTTCCCGGTGGCATTAAACCTATTCAGCTGGTAGCAGGTAAGTAATCAATCGGATATCAAGGTCGACATCAGGGAATGGAATGAGTTAATATGGATGGGATGAATCAGATTATTTGCGAGCATTTCATGCACATGTGGTTTCGGAGATGAAGAAAGGATTTGCCCAACAATTTGAAGAGCATCAATATCGCTATTGCTTAACGGTATGGCCAAGGAGATCCGAAAAGCAGAGATACAAAGTCTTACGATGATGATGAATATTGTAGGTACCTGCCATGTGGTCTGACAAGTCAAAAAAAGCAATGCGTGATGCCGCTATCTTAGCAGGCTTGATCAGCGAGGATGATCCCCACGATCGATTGATGCTGATTTCCGAACCCGAAGCTGCTGCCATTTATTGTGAGAACTCATGCGAGCAATTCGATATGAGCGATGGAGACGAATTCATGATTTGTGATGCTGGAGGTAGGCTTGTCAATCATAAGGGGTTGATCGAAACAAGGATATTGACAAGGTACAATTAGGTGGTACGGTTGACTTGATTGTATTTACGGTCAAGATGGGCATTGATGGCACGCGTCGTTTCAAGGAGAGCACCAAGGGAATGGGCAAATCATGTGGATCCAGCTTTGTGGATAAGAGGATGCGAAAGTTGCTAAAGAGCAAACTCAAAAAGGTCGTGGATCGTATCCCTGATGGTGCCATGGAGAGCATGATGGAGACATTTGTGGGTATGTCGTCTTGAGAAGCATGCTATATTGAGATGTCTGGATAGCTGACTATGATTTTATGCAATAGATACAATGAAGCCCGAATTTGATGGAACCGATGACATGTTTATGCCGATCCCACTTACCCTTGGTTTGACACCTGAGCAAACGGATGAATCAATTGGATTGGATGCAGGCTATTTGCGATTCACAGTGGATGAGCTCAAGGAACGTGTTTTCGAACCTGTGGTTCAGGATGTGCTTGCATTGATTCAAAAGCAACGACTTCAGACAACCAATCTTAAAGCCATCTTTACTGTGGGCGGTTTTGGAGCATCGCATTATCTTCAGCAACGGATAGCCGAGGAATATACCAAGCAAAATATCAAGGTGGTGACTCCATATCGTGCAGGTAACGTGTGCATGGAAGATGTGGAATGATCAATTGTGCTCAAACGGCTGTTTTGTAACAGAGCTTGCTGTTGCTCGAGGTGCAGCTTACTTTGGCATGAATCCTTACAAGGTGGCAACGCGTGTACCCCGCTATTGGTATGGTATTGATATCACCAACACCTTTGTGCCGGGTGTCGACCCTGAAGAATACAAAATCATTCGTGCTGATGGAAGCGTACGCTGCGATAATCGCTTTTCATGCTTTGTACCACGTGGCGAGCCATTAGGTAATGTGCATGGATAAGATTTATTATGGAGGTCATGCTTACCATCAATTGGCATGTAGACATGGATAGCTGTATCACCCAAAAGTACAAGACCATTTACCCTTGTCCAACAGCATGCACCTTTTATGCAGCAAGTACAGATGAGATGCCTCGATATACACTGCAACCAGGTGTGCGAAAAGTGTTTGATTTCGAGATTCCAATGCCCGTACTACCGGATGTTGCAGAAGGGGAACCCCTTGATTTGACTATCAAGGTAAGTAACGGTCGCATATCATATACAAGGAGGTATCCTGACAACAAGACGTAGATGTACTTTGGCGAAGTCGAGCTGCGTGTTGAAGCTGTCATTCGAGGCCAGACTTATCGTGTAGTTTGTAACTTTAATGTCTAGACATTACCTCATCCATCCTTGTATCTACCATTATTCTTGATGAAAAGTATTGAGTTCGTGCTCTTGCTTGTCTTTTAATATTAAGCAGACTCATGTGTTTGAACGCTATTGCTTTTTCCAATTTAGAATGGGCGTGATGGGATTATCAGTGGTATATGCAAATTGACTTTGCTAAGGATGTCAGGTATAGTACTACAATGAACCAAGTTTCTATAACAAGCACTAGTGCTGGTGGGCAGCTTCGCTCTCGCATTCATTTTCTTTCCAATACAAGTGTGCAAGAATTGCCGCTGCCTTCATCTATCAGCATGTGAACTAGGAAGCTTTAGCACATGCAGTAATAATGTTGTCACAGAAGAACAAGAGCATCTAGATACGATGATGTAAACGTCCCAACCTCGCTTTCCCCTTTCAATCCAGAAAGCAGCCAAGTGATCCTCATGTTGAGCCTACTAGCCGATAGTACGATACCCTTCTAAATAATATTATGTTGAATCCAACTTTCGTTCAATGAAGAGGCGAAGAATAGCAAATGATAGTGTGGATGTTTATCAAGTAAATACGACAAAGGAATAGTATTGTAAATTGAGTAAGCTAAGGGTAAATCACATCGAGGAGTCAACAGGGGTAAGTCATTCTATTTTGGTTGCTGCCGCCATAAACATCCTTCATCCATGATTGAAAAATAGCTGCCGTACATGCACTTGATGAACCGTCCATGCCTGCAAAACACCGATCTTCAAAGAGATAAGCCTTTTACTCAATTCCATCCAATCCATCATCTCACTCACCCGTATCCACATGATAGGATCCAACCTTTCTGCTGACGACTCGCCAAGTAACCAATGCAACATCCAGGATTCCTCGTCGCTGCACTTAATTGTATCCATTCATCTATCCATAGCCATTTCTGATATGCTTCCTTTTCCATCCGGCTGTTGGTCTATCTCTTCTTTGGTCATTTTCATCGTAGCTCAACCAGGTGAAATTGCTTGTATGAGGTGTACTTGATAGCTGATATGGCATCATCCATAGGAATTCGTGGAAGCAAGTTGCTGCACGTAGTAAAGACGCTTCTATACAATGGCTATCTGCTGTTCACGTAGAAAAGACTGCAAGGCAGGTTGCTGCAAGTAACTTGGACAATCGAGTAGCGACCTTGCTAATGGCGACAGCTGTTACGTTGGTCGTGGTAATGCGCAAGGAGTGTATGTTGTAGTAGAGTGACAAGGCTGTGAACGTTATATCGCTAATAGTAGCTGCTGGAATGAACGTTGCTACGTGTGATTGTGCCGGAGGAGTGTGCAAGAGAGTGTGTTGTATCAAGAAAGGCAGGTGTTGAAGTAGAGTGACAAGAAGATTGTGTGCACGCCATGGACTTGCCATTCAGCCAAAGAACATGGGATCAATACATTTGTAGGCTTGACATGATGGGTTGAAGCAGGACAATCGTTTGCAGGTGGTAATGGTGCTTGAATGGGCGAACAGTTGAGAATGGGAGGAAGAGAAAAGAGAAGAAGTGGGAGTGGAAGAGATGGAAATTTATTACACTTCCTGATGTTTGAATGAGATTTCTTTGTTCCAGCGTTGCTCAGCCAAAACCCCTCGGATCAAGAAAGTTGAAGGATGGACATCATGGACTGGAGCAGGTGAGTCGTTCACATACATTGGGTTGGGTAAAAAAGGTGAATGGGAGAAATGGGCTGCTGGCTGGCGGTTTACAAATAATCTTTCAAGATGATGTTTGTGAAATTGGATGATACTTCTGTGCATGAGCGTAACCCGGTCAAATCAGCTCGAATCAAGAAAGTTGAATGATCGTGATGCTCAGCTGGAGCTGGACAATCGTTCGTATGTATTGGTTTGGGCAACAAAGGTGAATGGCAGGAATGGGCTATCAAGTGGCAGTTTACAAATAACTTTGCAAAATGATTTTTCTGATATTGGATGATGTTTTGTGTTTGAGCGTAACTCGGTCAAAACGTCTCGGATCAAGAAAGTTGAAGGATGGGCATGCTGGGCTGGAGCAGGACAATCGTCCACATGCATTGGTTTGGACAACAAAGGTGAATGGGAGGAATGGGCTATTAGCCGGCAGGTTTACAAATAACTTACCGATTTGATTCTTCTGATATTGGATGATGTTTCTGTGTTTGAGCATTTTTCAGTCAAATCTCATCGGATCAAGAAAGTTGAAGGGTGAGAATGATGGGATGGAACAGTAGAATCGTTCATAAGCATTCGATTGCGCAAAAAGGGTGAATGGGAGGAATGGGCTATTAGCTGGCAGTTCGTCAACTGTTCCTGAATGGTGTACAAGTATTATGCATTATCCACAGGCGCTGACTTTTGGCTGCGTTACACAAAGAAGTCCCTCTGCATCTCCGACCCTATAGGGTCCAGCTACTTCACAATAAACGAAGACCACCCTCTATATAGCATCACGCTTACAGCATAGTGAAAACATAAAGACGGCCATATCTCACGATTTTACAATGAAACGTGAGGTCTTTAATACATTGGGGGGTACCAAAAGATTAACGACTTGATACAAGCTTGTCTCTCCTCTTGCTTCTATAACCCATCCACAACAACCTGCCAAGACAATGTATTATGTATATAAAAGTGCTCTTGCTGGGTGTGGAAAGCAGCTGGTAGTTTTATATAGATGTGAATATACCTAGGTTGGGGGTGCAGTGTGTAGCTGTAGCCAAGGTGTTTATTGAATCAGGCATGTTTTTAAATAGTTATCGCTTTGCAAGGGGTCTATCTAATAGCGAAGTTGCTGAGCATTGTATGGAAATATACTTAAACCTTCATGATAGCCAAAACACGGAATCAAATGGATCACCACCAGGGTACAATGATTGACTTGGAAACGATAGTAGACCTCCTTGAAGCCATAGAAACGACACTTGGAGCACCACCAGCAGAAATGGATGAAATAAGCGCATCTTCATTAGCCCTGCCTCTGTGTCATTATGAGAATTGTTGCTTGTAACGTAGATCCAATGTATACGTACCTGTGAGACAGTGAACAGCGTTCTTTGAGATCAATGTCCTGTTGCTTCCGTCCAACGTTGCCGACCTATAATAATAAACGCCATGTAAGATCACAAGTTTACCTATCCATCCATGTTCCTTTCAATGTACCCAGAAGTGACAATGCAAACAAAGTGTTGGGCTCCCTTGTTGACATAGAGGAAGAATCCATATACACATACGGCCCCCTTTAGGATCTTGTACAATAGAGAGAACAGCAACCTGCAAATGAAACTTTAGTATCAGAGCAACCAGCTTGAGTAATAAAACAAGTGCAGTGCTTGAACATACTTTATGTATTGGAATGGGGCCTCGAGTCATGGGTAGATCGCGTGTGTCTTTCTGGAACAGGGAGGAGAAAGGTTCGGCATTGGACTTGACGCGCCATGGACTATCGATCGTTTGACATGGTAGCTATTGGAGTTGTGCATTGAAGGTGAATGACGGCCGTTAAGGGATTGTGGTTGTGAATGGAGGGAGACTTACTTGTCTTTGTGAAGTGGGGAGTGGGAAAAGAAGGAGCGCTTCTTTGTTCTCGTCGACCTGGAGATCATGCACACACGCACACAGATCCCGCTTGCTCTATCATTGTGAACATGCACCATAAACATACCCTGGATACTTGGATCAATAAAATGATATTATTCAATGGCCATAATCATCGAGCTTATCTTGCTGTGGCAAATGGTGGTATTAGCCAAGTCCGTGCACGCTTAATGCGGCTCGATTCCTGAATTTAAACAACCCAAACCTGAAGCAGTAGTTGCTGGTATGATTACATCAACGCAATCTTTGTCCTCGTGATTGAATGTCATAAATGCTACGTATCTCCCCCAGGTTGTTCAAAGTGATTGTTCTGTGGGACACATGTCACGTTGCATAAATCTTTGTAGGTTCCGCAATCCTGCATACTTTGTCTCTCTTCCACTTCTTTTCCCAAAACATGGATTATCACACAGACTTTGCAGGCCAGTTTGTTGTGCACCCGTCGCTTCCGCAAGATATTGTTGACACGTACAACGTTCTCGCCTCTGGACGCAACAACCTTTGTGGAGATGCAGTTCCATATAGCTTCGATGCTATCGTACATCACTTGCATGGGTTACCTCCTGGGACGTCTAAAAGAACAGCTATGGATTATGGACGCATGTTACGCATGACAAAAACACCATCATCGTGGTGTGGATGGCGTTTATACAACACTACTACCAGCGATGATAACAATAACACAACAACTACGACCTTGCGTTGGTCTGAGATGGAAGAGTTTTACGAGTACATGTATTGGCTGCAATATGTCATCAATTTTATTACTCTCCTCGCCAAACATTTGCATGACATTGATATACAAAACTTCGAAGGCGCGATCTCTTGGGCAGGTAAACAAAGGAGGTCCAATGTTATCACGTTGTGCTTTCTTCAAGCTGATCAATCGAGTATTATTCAAGGCCAACACGATGATGCGGATCAAGGGACGTTGAGAGTGTTTCGCCGTAATGAGCAAGAAGCAACAAGTTTCTTTCCCGAAGACTTTTTACCACTACCACCCATACCACCAACAGCACGAGTTTCCTGGTATATGCCACCAGCCATCCCTATTCTCACTACACAACGACATGACGTACCACGTGGTGAACCCTTCCAATCGGTGTTTGGTGTGCGTGTATACGTTACGACGCCCATTTATCAGACCATCCAGATCATGGACATGAACGATATGCTGTTTGATGGTGGCTATTCTCGAGCTGATTATGTAGTTCACCTTGCACGTGTTGAACAGCAAGCTGATACGCATCAACTAGTGTTGCAGATCCATCATGAAACCTCAGCAACAATCAACCACCCAGAAGACCTTGTCCTTTTCGATCGACGACGTATTGAGCTGGATGCTATAAGCGGTCAATGGTGTTATCGAGGATCATCAATTCCAGCCGCTGTTGGCTTTTCTTCAATAGTACAAGAGCAGCTTTGCCATACTTTTTCATGGTTGCGATCTTTTCGACGTGGGGTGCCAATGGATTACTTCGCATCAATTATCGGAGGAGGTTCTCGTACATGCAGCACGTGTCGATCTTGGTTTGTGGGTCCTGCACAAGTGCGAGCGGTATTCTCTTGGCCACATGGGTATGTGCAAACTCCTTTCCTCGGCAACTATTGCAGCATGACATGTTTCAAAAGACACCAGCATAACCTCGTGGAAGGTCGTTTCTTTCAATCACCTTTATCATCCATTGGAGAACGCAGTGAAACCCAATACGACAATAATTGACGCGCATCGCATCCAAATGATCTGATCTCTCTCTCACAACAACAAGATTCAATTCAAATATCCATTGCTCCCGTAACATGATTCCCTGATTGGGATTGCTTTCCTCATTACCAATTTACATATATCATCATCATCATCATCACTTGTCATATTGCAATTATGGTGCTTCTTTAATAAAGGTTGCATTTAAATATGATTACATACAGGTCTTCTCAACAGTGGTAAATCCAGATGATCGTCGTAGCTCCTTGCCATACACTTTGAGGAATAAAGCATGCCCATTATAGACAAACAAGAATTGAACTTTGCGTCCAGGTAGAGCAGGCGCTCGATTTCACTTATATCCAAATGCACCCTTGGTATTCCATTTCTCTCCTCTTATACTCTTTTCCAATATCCAACCATTTATGCACATATATTATCCCTTCGCCTCGCGACCAAGTATACAAGATAATGATACACCGAAATGTCCAAAACTTATAACCCAAAGGATGAATGCTTCTTTTTACTTACACGATCTCAACATACTAATCTAAATAGCCTACTGCCACTGTTGTGTATACTGCCACGTGAGGATTATCATCTTGTTAAAGCGTTCGTTCATGATCAGCGATAGGATGTCCCGTTGAATGACTCAGTAGATGGAAACCAGTTAACACATGTTTGACAATCTTAACGAATTGGATTGTGGCCTTATCCGCTCCAACACAATTCCTGGAAAGGTACGTATCATGATGGGACACATTCCTTAAGATAGCATCGATGAAGCCGAATACACCAACTTCAACCAAATGTTTGTTCTTGCGCTGCCGCTCTTGTTGCATCCTATAGCCTGCAAGCATCGATGAATCACCAGTTTGGGCAAAGGTGGTGGCGAACACAAAGTATTCTTTTAACGCATCCATGTAGGTGTCGTGTCCACGAATAATCACGTGTACCCATCATCCAGACTCAGCTCGTGTATGGTTATCCTTGGTTACTATCCAATCTTAGTTTCCTCGTTCTTCCTCTTAAGAATAAACACCTTCACCGAGTATCACTTACTCTTACCACGTCTCATACTACAACATCCATACACGACACCTCAGTAGGACTTGGGTAATTTTGTGGCGCTGTGGATTCTGCTTTGTTGTGGCGTGCGAATTGTGTACGTTTTTGATCCATGTGTCAAAGGTAGATGGGTCTATATTACGACATGTCAATATATGCCATTCAAGTACTCAAACATTGTAAATGCAATATACCGGTTGATGCTCAGCACGCCGAACTTGTTCTAGTGGCTCAATCTACTTTGATGTCAGGTGACTTGAGGCATTGGGTCCAGTAGCTTGAGACGTGTGTACTTATGCCACCTACAAAGGAGTACCAAATTCCTATGAGACTAGGCATCTTTTTGATATATAATGATAGTTATTCTTACCACAAAAAGCCCATCAACGAACACAGCCAAATGTCATTAGGTAGCAATAATCACGTCATCAAGTGATAAAGTAATGAAGTAGGCTACAAGATAAATGCATGAGTATCTTCATTTTGGGAATCACATAAAGAATATCGTTGAGACTTACCAAAGGCCATTGATAATGTATGCATTCAAGTAGAAAGAACGGGCGTATGGTAGTGTTGATGCAAACAGCCTTGTTTATATATGAGTGGCCGTGGGAATTGTTGTCATGATTGATCAAACTGATAAAGTGGTCAAGCATTTTGGAGTGCCGAGTCGAAGTGATAAATCCATCTGTCACTTGAAAGTTGATTTTTTGTAGGTGACATAAGTGTATGCGCTCCTTTTCAAAGAAGAATGATCCCCAATCCTTCCAATCGTTTCCCACCTCATGAAAAGAAATCCTCAAGGGAAATAACGAGCCTATCACGAGAAGAGCGTGTTGGTTTGCGCTGATGTCAACACATTCACAAGCTGTTGCAAATCCCCTTTTACCTCAACACGGTGACCATGCCCTTCCAAAAACCCATTGTCATCGACCTATCCTAACTCAACGCAGGCCTATAGAGCCCTGGACGTGTTCCAAGAAGCTTTTCCAGCACACTTGGCTAGTGAAGAGCGACGCAGCGTCCACTTGATACAGGCTGGGACTTGAATCCAAAGAGATGATGATGATGCCCCAAGTTGCATTGCCTGACCAAAGAAACCTATTCAATTCATTATTAGCACATACACAATAAACACCCTTTTCATTGTTTGTTTCATTGTACTTGCCTTTTCCATATACACAAAGACCCGTTGTTGTTGGTTACTGGAAACCTGAAAACCATGGTGTAGTAGTATAGTTGAGCCGAAACAAAACACCAAACCAGCCAACGTCTTGAAACCAAACTTGCCCTCTAGACAAGCTGACGCGTCAATGGAACCAATTCGGCTGCAACATTAGACTCTGAATGTAGCTGTTGACACTAAGCGTAGAGCGGGAATAGCAACGAGCAAAAGGAAGCAACGATATCGCCATGGCAACCACCAACCACCAACCACGCTCATTCCTCAGCATTTGGACACACACTCACTCCCTGACAATGCATGTTCAGAACTACATTAGCACCTCACAGCCAAGAAGAGCACTCTTTGATAATACATTACCTTGATCGAGATGTCGTGAATGGAATAAAAGCAGAGGCGTGAGAAAGAGAAGAGAAGCGTTGTCTCAAATCGTGGAGCTACCGGCCCCCAAGTTTAAATCCCCTACTGCTATTACACTGAGGCCGCTCATCAATTACCCTATACACACCATCCACCCATCGTCGTCATCACCCTCACGATAGACAATAGGTACACGTAAATAAATTACATGATCCTCACGTATAGCAAAAGGGTGTGTGCCATTTTACACTTTACATGATAATGATGATCCAACAACAGTCATTGCCTTTACTACCAGGTTACCTCGAATCAAGAAAGTTAAATGATGGGAATGATGGGCTGGAGCAGGGCAATCGATAGTATGTATTGGTTTGGGCAACAAAGGTGAATGGGAGGAATGGGCTATTAGCCGGCAGGTTTACAAATAACCTACCAATTTGATTCTTCTGATATTGGATGATGTTTCTGTGTTTGAGCGTTTTTCAGTCAAATCTCATCGGATCAAGAAAGTTGAATGATGGGCATGCTATGCTGGAGCAGGACAATCGTTCGTATGCATTGGATTGGACAACAATGGAGAATGGGAGGACTAAGGATATTAGCTGGCATTTTGAACTATTCCTAAATAGTGTACAAGAATCATGCATCGCCTGTGCTGAATGACTCAAGTTACACGAACACGCCCTCTGCATTTTTTTCTCTATTATAGTCATACTACGTTACATTAAACAAAGACCACTTCTCATATAGCATCACGCTTACAAACATAAAGGTGCCTGTATCTCCAAACTTTACAATCAAACGTGGGCTCTTTAGTAGATCAACGTGCTTGTCGGGGTCAAAGGAATCTTGTGTCAAAGTATGAAGTTCATCGTGGGCGATCCCAGATTTCGCAATGTCGCTACCAGCCAAACTGGATCTGGGGCTCAACCTCTTTCGACGACGACCAAAAAAATAATTTTTGGGCTGTTTGCGACATTGAACGCGAAACTTTCACACAAGGTGCTGTTGGCCAAGTCGAGCCCATTGCTGTAATAAAAACCCCACGTTTGATTGTAAAGTTTGGAGATACAGGCACCTTTATGTTTGTAAGTGTGATGTTATATGAGAAGTGGTCTTTGTTCATTGCCAAGTAGCTAGACCTTGGAGAGCCAAGGATGCAGAAGGACCTCTTTGGGTAACTCAGCTAAAAAGTCAGGACTTCAGGGACAATGCATGAAAGGTACGCAACCCTCACTTTTATGTCAAACATTGGCAGCTAATAGCCACTTTTGTGCATTCCCAACCTTTGTGCATTCTATTGTGGGTGGACGATTCTCCTGCTCCAGACATTCATTTCCATGATTAAAGTAGGTTGATCCGAGCTGATTTGGTTGAGTTACGCTCACACAAGATTTCATCCGTTGAGCTACATCGAGCGTGCTTTATGTCCAGAGTGATGTAATCTCTCTTTGACCGCAGCTCAGTCAAATCAGCTCGGATCAACCTACTTTAATCATGGAAATGAATGTCTAAAGCAGGGGCATCGTTCCCATGCAGTGGATCTCGCAACAATGATGATTGGCTAAAAGTGGCCGTTAGCTAGCAATACATGCCTGTTCCTAGATGATCCATAAAGTAATTATACATTGACCCTTTCATTCATGCAAACGTAGCTGTGTTACACAACACGACCCTCTGCATCTTTTGCTCTGCCAGGGTCCACCTACTTGACAATGAACAAAGACCACTCTTCATATAGCATCACGCTTACAAACATAAAGGTGCCTGTATCTCCAAACTTTACAATGAAACGTGGGGTTTTTATTACAGCAATGGGCTCGGCTTGGCCAACAGCACCTTGTGTGAAAGTTTCACGATCAAGCTTGCCAATACCAGATTTCGCAATGTCGCCACCAGCCAAACTGGATCCAGAGGTCGACCTCTTGAAACTTTTTTCGACGACCAAAAAATATTTTTGGGGCTGTTTGCGACATTGAACGCGAAACTTTCACACAAGGTGCTGTCGGCCAAGCCGAGCACATTGCTCTAATAAAAACCACACGTTTCATTGTAAAGTTTGGAGATACAGGCGTCTTTATGTTTTACCTATGCTGTAAGCGTGATGGAGTTGCTTTTTCCTAGTGGATGGTGTCGGCTGCATTACGGAAAGATGAAGAGCTGAGTGAAACCGCACGTGGTGGTTACACAAACGTGTCCTTGACAGGTTGCTACACAAATGGATGATGATGATGATGATTGCCTTTTGTGAAGGTACGTAAGTAAACAGCATCCAATAATGAAAGTGTGTCAAGGTATACATCACATTTGCATGTAGAAGAAAGTCGAGCTGCATAAACCAATTTGTATATGTAAAAAGATACGTATACATAATGAATGAGTCACCCATCCTGAAACTCAATGGAGGGATCTCTTCATTTTTCTCTTCTCAAGCTCATCCCACTTCCCACTCCTCCTTATTGTATCACAAAAGCCATGTACTTCTTGCATGATCGATAACCGGACCACCTTTATTATTCCATCTTCGAAGCAGTAGTATGTAATCCACAAGCTAGCAACCTCCAACAACAAGCGAGTAATAAATAAACAATGCTTTATTTCATCTAGCTATCTTGCTATGTACTGTACATTGCCACCACCATCGTCGTAGTCGTCCTCCGTCACCATTCGTACTCGTACTCGTCACCAGTCGTCAATCGCATCCTTCACACCAACATCCAAAAAATACACAAGTTGAAAAGAATGGGATCTTGCAGGCTTCCTTTTGAATCTCGTTATCATCGTAATTGTCATTGTTGTGAATGTGGTAATCATCGTAATCGTCGTCTCTACAAATAAGAAAGCGGGCAAGTTAGACCATCTGGTACCGGAATGATACGATTTGGTATACCGTTAGGCGATCCTCTCCAAGGAAGAAAGCAAATCACAAACCAAATCACCACCATACGAGCAACGTCGGGCGATCCCTTGTTCTTGAGAAAGCACTGCACGAATCACGCAAGGCTAGTTCGATCCATGGCAAGGAAGGACATCACTTACGTAGAGTCCAGGCTCATAGTTGTTCTCATTCATCCTCTCCAAAGAAAGAATGATCCCAATCCAATCCTCCCAATCATTTCCCACCTCATGAAAAGAATCCTGAAGGGAAAGAACGAGCCTATCACGAGAAGAATGTGTTGGTTTGCACTGATGTCAAGCTGTTGCAAATCCCCTTTTACCTCAACACGGTGACCATTCTCTTCCAAAAATCCATCGTCATCGACCCATCCTCAACTCAACGCAGGCCTATAGAGCCCTGGACGCGTTCCAAGAAGCTTTTCCAGCACACTTGGCTAGTGCAGAGCGACGCAGCGTCCACTTGATACAGGCTGGGACTTGAATCCAAAGAGATGATGATGATGCCCCAAGTTGCATTGCCTGACCAAAGAAACCTATTCAATTCATTATTAGCACATACACAATAAACACCCTTTTCATTGTTTGTTTCATTGTACTTGCCTTTTCCATATACACAAAGACCTTTTGTCGTTGGTTATTGGAAACCGAAAACCATGGTGTAGTAGTGTTGTTGAGCCGAAACAAAACGCCAAACCAGCCAACGTCTTGAGACCAAACTTGCCCTCTATACAAGCTAACACGTCAATGGAACAAGTTTTGCTGCAACATTGGACTCTGAATGTACCTGTTGACACCAAGCATAGAGCGGGAATAGCAACGAACAAAAGGAAGCAGCGATATCGCTATGGCAACCACCAACCACCAACCACACTCACTCCCTGACAATGCATATTCAGAACTGTGTTAATACCTCACAGCCAACAAGAGTTTATTGTAATAATGAATGCTGCTATTATTGAATAGGTTCTTGGTCAGGTAGTGCAACTTTGGGCATCATCTCTCATTGGGTTCGACTCCCAGCCTGTACCTTTTGGCTACTTGTTGATATGGCTATTAGAGTACTGTTAGTGATGCTCACGAATGCGTAAATAATATATAAATGATGATAAGGTGGCAAATTAGCTTCCATGGAAACCCATGTACTGACAAGGATGGCCACGCGAAGGCTTTGCCGTCACCCTCTCCCCTACGGTGCACCAAGCCGGATAACGGGGGCTGCCATTGTAAACAACAGCATCTTCTATAGGTGCTGCTCGAGCCAACATGTTCGGTCTGATAAAAGGATAGCATCCCACGCCCACAGAGGCCGACCCATAAGAGCGAAAAGCAATACATGATCCCATATCTACCACAAGGCCACTGAGTAGCAGTCTAACTTCCAACGGCTAAGGCAGCAATCATCAAATGCAATTGATAGGGCCAAGATAGGGCTGACCACACTGTCGCATGTAAATCATAGCTGCCAACGATGCTTTACACAAATGAGCAAGGCACCATCCCGTTCTACCCATAGCAAATAAACATGCGCCATATCAGTAGTTGCTGCCATCAAGCGACCTTTTTGGGTTGGCGTCATCAGAGAGACACATCATGCACTGCAACAAATAAATCCGGCCTTGATGAAATAGCATACGCGAGGATATTGACTTGCCAAGAGAACGTCCAAGGTATCCATAGATCCGCCATGGCACCGGCAAAAACATTGCTCTGAAGATCCACCGATAAAGAGACGACTTGCAGGTAGCTGATTTCCAAAACCATGGAAACGGTATCCTTGACAACCACAACTATAAGATAGAGATCGCTTGCTTGCTTCTGAGACACCCACCCAAATTCAAATATTGATCTTCGTCTTCCAATTCAATAGGATTCGCCATTGACAACTGTAAGGAGAGACTTTGATGGCACCAAAGAGCATGCGAAATTATAGCTTGATGGAATGATGGGCCTATAAAACTGCATATCACTAATTTATCTTTGAGGTAATGGTAACAATACTTAGCCAGTGTCATATGAGAATCCACGATATTTGATGCCACCCAGTAATCAGAACACATTTCCTTGCTGTAGGGATGTCGACACAGTGACCAATTCTGATAGCCGTTTCTCCAAGCGATACTTGATGATGAATGCCATGAGAGATGGATACACCTTGACAGCACCAAAAGGACACGTAACATTGTTGTGTGTTGCTGATGTGATACATCCATAAGATACGTGCGGTGAAGAGGGCTCTTGAAATCAATTGGCCAATAACGAGAACACCAGAGGATCAAATAAATGTTGTTGACACTAAAGATGTGGGCTCTGTTGTTCATTGCCGCTCCTTCTTTGTAGCTGATATGATCCACCAATAACAGGCATGCGTAGCAGGATATCCATTGAAAGGATTGTCAACAACTTGGACCACAATAAGACAAGATAAACTTGGCGACATCAAAAGATATAGAAGGTGTTGCTTGTTGTTGCAAATGCCAATAAAAGGAAGCGTCCACTGAGTGGTACGGTAATGAAAACCATCGAACGATGTAATAAGGCAAGCTGACACTGAAGGATGCTGTAGACGTTGCTCTTTGACCCTGACATGATTCACCTATAAAAGATGCACGGTAAACAGTTTCCCGAACCCATAGAACGATACTTATCGATGATAGCTGCATCCATGAAAATCCCAAAGAACCAGGAGACAAGTATCTTGTTGAATAGCCCGCACACTATAATAAAAAAGGATGTTGGTTGAGATTGGAGCCAAAAAACGGATCATCCACTATTTACCAATGAAAGCCATATGAATAAAATCCTGTAGACATCCAATGATAGCTACATCCACCAAGAATCCAAAGGGAACAAGACAAGTAGCTCGCTGAATAACCCACATGAAAGAGGGTGTTAGTAGGCATTGAAAGAAAGAATGGATCATTATTTACCAATGACAGCTTCATGCATGAAAATTCCAAAGGACCAGAAGACAAGTAACTTGCTGAATAGCCCACATACTATAATAAAAGAGGAGATTAGCAGGCGTTGAAGAAGAGAAAGGATCACTATTTACCAACGATAGCCATACGCACGAAAACATGACGACATCCAATGACAGCTGCATCCATAGCAATCCCAATGCACCAGAAGACATGCAGCTTGCTGAATATCCCACATACTGTAATAAAAGACGAGGTTGATTAGGATTGGAGCCAAAACATGGATCATCCACTATTTACCAATGATAGCCATACGCACGAAAACATGACGACATTCAATGACAGCTGCATCCATGAAAACCCCAAATGACCACGAGACAAGTAGCTTGCTGAATAGTTCGCACACTATAATAAAAGAGGATGTTGGTAGGCATTGTAGGAAAAGAACGGATCATCATTTACCAATGATAGTCATATGCACGCAATCCTGATGATATCCAAATCCAGCCGGTTCTTTGCAATCGTCCGCTTGTTGATAAGGCCCGCTACGGTGGTACTCGGCTTGAAAGCCATGGAACGATACTTTATGGGCATATGCAGTGAGAAGGTTGAGTAATACTTATACCACCAAAGATAGCATACTTACATGATGCCGAAGAGCCCTTACAAAGAGAGACAACGAGACAATCCTTGCTGCCCAAGACCACATGCAAATCGAGAAAGCATTGTGCATCGAAAAGCCCAAACCAGATCCTAGCTGCGGAGTGACGTACATATGGCTAAAGAGCGATGTGAATGGCAATCGTTTTTCATTGGAAATCGAATGCAGCTTGACGATGAATGCCTTGAGGAGATGCATAAATGACCTTGGTAACACCAAAGATGTCAACGCGGACTCTCATCGCTTGTTGATGACATGATCCATCCATAAGACGCGTATAGTTGTAGAGATCCATCAAAGGAATTGCCGATAACCAGTGCCACCAAGAGATAGAAAGCTTGCTGATACCAAAGATATACAAGTTGTTCTTGTTGCTGATGTGATCAATCGATAAGAGACCTTCATTTCAGGATGCCCACCGAATTGCCGATAACGAGAAAACCAGATGATGGGATAAAGCTTGATATGGAACTAACGATATGGATGCTGTTGTTTGTTGCTGATACAATCCACTCACAAGAGACTTGCATTGGCGGACATTCTCCAGAGAAATCGCCTGTTGCTTGGTAACCAACCACCCGAGACGCAATAAAGGTTGACACCACCAAAGACATACACACTTCCCCATGGCTGACATGATTCACCTATAAAAGATGCACCATAAACAATTGTCCAAACTCATCCAACAATACTTAGCAATCATAGCTATGATCTTGTAAACTCCAAAGCACCAAAAGACAAGTAGCTCTCTGCAATGGTCCCTCTAAATAATAATGGTAGGCGTTTCAGCAAAGGTCTCCAAAAAGCATGAGAGTCATACATACCTGAATCACGCAATCATAACCCGCAGACTTCGGAACCAAATAGGCCATCAGGATGTAAAGTAATAATAAAAGCGCACAGCCAAAGGAACATCATTGTACCGGCACTCTCCTGTGGATCGACGCGATGAAGTGCATCAATAGAGATACCATCTTCTCTCTAAAGGCAAGGAGATCAATAGCCGTAAAACGATGGAGCCGTGCGAACAGAGGATGCATCTTTAAATCCCTGAGGCCGCAACTTGAGTCGCACTGTCCCCGGGCACAACATGTAGAGCTCCACAGGAAAGTGTAGTACAATGACGTCCTTGACGTGCAGCCTTGATAATAATAGTATCGCCGAAAGAAGCTCTGCCACTGTATGGTGTTTGGTAAGTTCACTTGAATCCAACCAATCCCACAATGAACCTCTTACCTTTTGGTATTTCTCAATAGCATCAATGCCTCAAATAAAACCGTATCTCCATGTCATCCAGTATGTCTTGTTGCTGTTTCACTGTAAGTTCGTTAATTAACAGGTTTCGCTTTGTAGATCCAACACCATGCATACCATTGAGCCAACCATACAGCATTCTTGCTTTGAGATCCGTATCCTGTTGCTGCCAGAGGTACCATCATCCAACATGTTCAACCTACCATAAATGCAATGTGAGATAACAAGTAAAACCAACCCACACGCTTTTGTTGTCAGCATACCCAAAAGAGGCAATGTACAGACGTCTTGAGAACTCTCATTGTGGACAACTCGGTAAGGAAGACACACGACGCCCTGAACCATGGTGATCACAAGGAATTGCAACCAAATACACCATCCGAAGGCAATACAATAATCAACCTGCAGCGCCAAGGTATGCCACCATATGTACCATACTCTCATTGGATCCTGAAATTGGCATCATAAGAGATATCCACCTTCTCTCTGTAGGCAAGGAAATCAATGGCCGTACTTGGATGGAGGCCGTGCGCACAGCGGATGCCTTTTCAAATTGGCCTTGCCATCGCATCTTGAGTCACACTGTTTCCGGGCCAAAATTCCCCAGGAGAGCACAGTACTATACAATGACATCCTCGACGTGCTGATTGATCAAAATAATCGCCTAACCAGAGCCTGACCTAATATTTCTTTCGTAAGCACACTTGAAGGGACAAATTCCATAATGGACACTTTACCTTGTGGTATTCCTCAATAGCATCATTTGCCTCAAATAAAACCGTATCTTCATGTCATCCAGTATGCCTTGCTGCTGTTTCACTGTAAGTCTCGTTAATTAACAGGTTTTGCTTTGTAGATCCAATACCATGCATACCATTGAGCCAACCATACAGCATTCTTGCTTTGAAATCCGTATCTTGTTGCTGCCCACATGTACCATCATCCAACATGTTCAACCTACCATAAACGCAATGTGAGATAACAAGTAAAACCAACCCACACGCTTTTGTTGTCAGCATACCCAAAAGAGGCAATGTACAGACGTCTTGAGAACTCTCATTGTGGACAACTCGGTAAGGAAGGCACACGACGCCCTGAACCATGGTGATCACAAGGAATTGCAACCAAATACACCATCCGAAGGCAATACAATAATCAACCTGCAGCGCCAAGGTATGCCACCATATGTACTATACTCTCATTGGATCCTGAAATTGGCATCATAAGAGATATCCACCTTCTCTCTGTAGGCAAGGAAATCAATAGCCGTACTTGGATGGAGGCCGTGCGCACAGCGGATGCCTTTTGAAATTGGCCTTGCCATCGCATCTTGAGTCACACTGTTTCCGGGCCAAAATTCCCCAGGAGAGCATAGTACTATACAATGACATCCTTGACGTGCAGCCTTGATAATAATAGTATCGCCGAAAGAGGCTCTGCCACTGTAAGGCGTTTGGTAAGTTCACTTGAATCACACCAATCCCACAATGAACACTCTTACCTTGTGGTATTTCTCAATGGCATCATTTGCCTCAAATAAAACCGTATCTTCATGTCATCCAGTATGTCTTGCTGCTGTTTCACTGTAAGTCTCGTGAATTAACAGGTTTCGCTTTGTAGGTCCAATACGACTCATACCATTGAGCCAACGTACAGCGTTCTTGCTTTGAGGTCCGTAACTTGTTGCTGCCACAGGTACCATAAACCAACGTGTCCAAGCTACAGTAAATGAAGTGTAAGGTAACAATAACATTCGCTTTTCATGTCGACATACCCATAGTAACAATAGGTTGCGACCCTCCTTGATGACAACCATGGAAAGCATACACACGACACACGGTGCCCCCTTTGGATCTTGTATAAACGAGAGAACAGCAAACTACACGTGAACTTTAGTATCTCAATGTCCAACTTGAATGATAAAGGAATGCAGCGATGGAACGTACATGTTGTATTGCAATGGAAGCATGAGTCATGGGCAGATCGCGCGCGTGCTTGTTGTTGAATGTTTGCAGCTGGAAAGTGTCGCCATTGACCACATGTTCACCCCAATGAACGCTGCACATTGTAAGGAATGCCAGCAATTAACGCGTTGTAGTTTGTAAATGGAGACAAGCTTACCTTTTTATGAAGTGGAAGTGAAGAAGAGTGGCCTCTTTGTTCCTCGTGTTCGCACTCCATGCCACCCCGCTTGCTACAGCTATTACTGTTTATACGTACCCTCAACAATATCCTATGCTCTTAGCCCCATAATAATGATCACTCTTCAAGACTTCAATTGAGAACAGCCCTCGTAGTTAAGCTATCAGGTCTGTGCGCATTTCATCGATCGATCACTTATGCAACTTCACCCCTGAACCAACTTGTGTAACCTACTCTGTAACCTACTGTGTAACCTCCTACCAAATATATGATGTCCATTCCCTTCAATGCAGAAATAACCAAGTGATCCACCCTTGCACATCTGAGCTGATGGTACGATCCCCAAAGTATCATGTTGAATCCAATTTTCACTCAATAGAAAGTCGAAGAGCACGTACCAGCACACGGTACTGTGGATGTTTATCGAGCAAATATGATAATAAAAGAACAGCATTGAATAAGAAGCGGGTGGATTACATAGAGGGAACAGGGATAATTGTGCCATTCTATTCTTGATTGCTGCCGCCATGATCATTCTTCATCCATGATTGCAAAATAGATGCTGTATACTTTGGCTCGAGTATTCCAATATCATCTGTAGCTGTGAAACTGTGAAACACCTTCCTTTGTCAAAGGTATAAAGCCCTTTTGCCACTTCCTCCAATCCATCATCATCCTAAGCCGTATGCATATGGTATGATTCATCCTTCTGACAACGGGACAAATAATCCTTGCCTTGATTGAACCCATCCGCCATAACCGCTACAAATCCAATGTTGGTAGAAAGAAGCCCCAGAGGTCGCTGCTGATACGTTCCCTTTCCCATCGACCCTTGGTCACTCTCTTCGTGGTTCACTTTCCATCGCAGCTCAATCAGTTGAAGACTGCTTGCACTACGGCGTCGTTGATGGCTGATGGCATGTCATCCAAACTAGACATCACGTTTAAAATGGGCCAACAAGGGAACCAAACTAGTCAATAGATCCATTCCTTCCATCTCATGTACCAAAGTAATACAGTATTCAGATCCATATCCATATCCATAAGAAGTCATATGTATTGAAGCAAGTTGCTACACGTCAATAAAGCTGCTCCTCTATGATGGCTATCTGCTGTTCACGTAAAAAAGCTGTAAGATACGCTTGCAAGTAAAGAACGCTGTTGGGTACGATGGGGTAAAGAGCTTGCTGATAGCAACTGCTGCATTGAATACTGTTACATTGGATTGAGCCAGTGAAGCGCGCAAGAGTGTGTGTGGTGTCGATGTGTACACGCCATCAACTTGCCTCTCGGTCCAAGACAATCGGATAAAGACGTTCGTAGGATGGACGTGATGGGTTGAAGCAGGACAATCGTTCGCAGGTGGTAGTTGTGCTTGAATGCACCAACAGTGAGAATGGGAGAAAGAGGCAAGAAACAGGGAGTGGAAGACCTTGAAATTAAATAGATTTTTCTGATGCTTGAGTGACATTTCTTTGTTAAAGCGTTGCACAGTCAACTCCTCTGGAATCAAGAAAGTTGAATGATGGGAATGTTGGACTCGAGCAGGACAACCATTCACATGCATTGGATTGGGTAAAAAGGGTGATTGGGAGGAATGGAATATCAAGTGACAGTTTACGAATAACTAATCAACTGATTCTTTTTGAAGTTGGATGATGTTCCTTTGTTTGAGTATTGTTCAGTCAAATCAGCTCGGATCAAGGAAGTTGGAGGATGGACATGATGGGTTGAAGCAGGACAACCGTTCACATGCATTGGTTTGGGCAACAAAGGCGAATGGGAGGAAGAGGCTATTAGCTGCCAATGATGAGCTGGGTGCTGAATGGTTTGGAGGTATCATGCGTCGGCGCTTCCAATCATGCAAACATAGCTGTGTTACACAACACGACCCTCTGCATCTTTTGCTCTGCCAGAGTCCACCTACTTGACAATGAACAAAGACCACTCTTCTTATAGCATCACACTTACAAACATAAAGGTGCCTGTACCTCCAAACTTTACAATGAAACGTGGGGTTTTTATTACAGCAATGGGCTCAGCTTGGCCAACAGCACCTGGTGTGAAAGTTTCACGTTCAATGTCGCAACTAGCCCAAAAAATATTTTTTTGGTCGTCGTCGTCGAAGAGGTCGACCCCCAGATCCAGTTTGGCTGGTGGCGACATTGCGAAATCTGGGATTGCCCACGATGAACTTCATACTTTGACACAAGATTCCTTTGACCCCGACAAGCACGTTGATCTATTAAAGAGCCCACGTTTGATAGTAAAGTTTGGAGATACAGGCACCTTTATGTTTGTAAGCGTGATCCTATATGAGAGGTAGCCTTTGTTCATTGTGAATTAGCTAGACCCTGGAGAGCCAAAGATGCAGAAGGACCTCTTTGTGTAACTGAGTTAAAAAACAGGGCTTCAGGGACAATGTATGACAGGTACGCATACCTCATTTTCAGGTCATACATTGGCATCTAACAGCCACTTTTATCCAATCAGCATTGTTGAAAAATCTACGTGATGTGAACAATTGTCCTGCTCCAGCCCAACATGCCCATCATTCAACTTTCTTGATCCGAGGGGATTTGACTGAGCTACGCCCAAACAAAGAATATGTCAATTCTTGAAAGACAGACCCTGCGAATGTCTTTGTCTTTCAAACTTGTGGACGCTCCCATTCCAAATTTTCAAATGAAGCGTGAGGTCTTTATTAGAAAATATTGATCACCATGTTCGAGAGCACCCTGTTGACCAATTTTCAAGTTGGAGGTGGGCAACTTCGGGGTGGTGGGCCGTCCGCTCTTGTGTCCCGGATCGATCCCGTCATCCACCATTTGGACCTCCCCGCATTTTAAATCTTCACAATGAAGTCTGCGAATTTTATTTGAATGAAGTTGATCAGCATGCTTCAGAGCACCTTGTGTGAAAGTTTCAGGTTCGAGAGGGGCAATCTCACTATCAAGGATTGATGTACAGTGTTCATGCATTTATACAAGAGGTATCCGACCTATTTAATTTCCACTTCTTCCGCTCCTAGCGTATTGCCTTTTCCCCCCATTCTCAACTGTTGCCCCAGTTCATGCACAACTACCACCTGCGAACGATTGTCCTGCTTCAACCCATCATGTCAATCCTACAACACTCTTCATCCGAAAGCCTTTGACTGAATGGGCGAGTCCATGGCGTGTGCACAGCCCACTACAACACACTCATCTCTTGACACTACACCTTCTCGCACAGTCCTCTGCCACAATCAAACGATACAGCATTCAATCCTGCAGCTGCTATTAGCGATGTCTTTACTCCATTGTCTCAAACAGCGTTCACATCCTTGTCACTTTACTACAACACACGCTTTTGCCACGATCAAACGCTGCAGCTGTTGCTATTAGCGAAGTCTTTATGTATTGCCTCGAACAGCGTTCTTTACTTGCAGCAACTTTCTTTCCAGCCTTTTCCTACGCGAACAACAGATAGCCATTGTATAGAAGCAGCTTTATTCGCGTGTTGCCTCTTGTTTCAATACATACAACTTCCTATGGATGATGCCATATCAGCTATCAAGTACACTTCATTACAAAGACTCTTTACACGGTTGAGCTGTGATGGAATATGACCAAGAAAGAGATAGACCAACAGCCGGATGGAAAAGGAAGGTTATCGGCAGCGTTGGAGAGGTTCTTATTGTACTTGCAATGGTTATGGATGGACGGATGCAATCAAATGCAGTGATGAGAAAGGATCCTGGAATGGTGCTTCGGTTAGTTATCGCATCGTCAGCAGGAAGGGTGGATCATATCTTGTGGATACGGCTGAAGATGATGATGGAATGGATTGGCATGGATGTGAGGGCTTGCATCTTTGATGAAAAGATGGTTTACCGCCGTGAGGGATTTGGAATACTGGTGCAGCGGCTGTTTGGAATACTCCCCATGAAGAAGTTGGACATCCTCTACATCCATTGACCTTGTTACAGCACACTCTCCTTTATGATAGCATTCCTACACCAGTATTCACGCGTTTACATCCAACCTTATTCACTTTAACAACAGGCAATTCTTATACACTTTACATTTGAACATTGTTTTATTGGATGGGTGGATGGTGCACATGAAACAAACGGGTATTGGTTTTGAGGTACAAGTTGAACTACTAGGATGATGATGTTGATGAATGCAAAGACATTACACGGGTTAGTAGATGGATTCAACAAGGTTAGAGATGTGGGCTATGAGACAACTGGATCAAGGAACAACCAATGCTTTATCACTTAAATGTAGTTAGATGTATGTGGGTCATCTATACATGTGCAAGATAGCAAGAATGAAGGAGCAATAAAACATAGTATCATATACTAGTATCCAAGGATGATGTTTAAAATGACACTTTTAATATGCCTAGCTCAAAAAGATTCACAAGGTTTTGAGTTGGGTAGATATAAATCATGCGTCGGAGATGCATTGGTGCGTCCCTTGACCACCGTGATGGATTCAAATACAGCAACGAAATCTCTTTTGATCCAAATTAACACCACCCACCTTCCCATGCATTTCCATGGGACACACCATCGCATTCACACATGCCTCCGCTACACATTGATACCATGAACGCTACGCCATTCATGTCATTTTTGATTTCTCTTTTAGGAAATTTATAGGTTTATATATGCACTCAAACATTAAAAAATATATAAGAAGAGCGGTAACATGGCCGAGTTGGTCTAAGGCGCCAGACTCAAGTTCTGGTCTCGCAAGAGGCGTGAGTTCGAATCTCACTGTTACCAAACCACCTAAAAGGTGGTTCCTATCTTTTATTTCGATCGAGTTTGTGTCGTAGGTCATGTGACCACGTGACCTAGCTTTTGCTCGTTCCTTC